>NC_051134.1:7584366-7605366 GCF_014839805.1 Manduca sexta | reverse complement strand
ATTCTGATGTTAATTTGGGATAGACTAGCTTTTGCTTACGGCTCTGCTTGCGTCAAAGTTTCTCCGGGACAAAAGTCCTGCTTTATGTTTTTCGGCGATAAAATGGAGCCTATATTTTAAGTTACAACTCTAGCAATATGTCGGTGGAAAAACCATTCAATTCCATGCAGTAGTTTCTAAGCGATGCGTTTACAAATATAAAGATGAACAAAAGTAATAAAAAATGATGTCTTGGGTTCTTTTGCTCTAATGAAGAACTACCATATTATTTTGATAAATGTCTATAGTGTACAGACATCAGCAATCGGCCTCTTACAGTTTAATTATAAGTAAACATTTTGTATCTTTATTTTTATAGGTAAAGTTGATCATTTATTTGTTAATTTAAGTGTACTTTTAGTATTTCTTTTAGCCATTTTTTTGGTTCTCATTTTTCTTTTAAGAGCGTTTACGTGCCGCGCGTGAAGTCAACTATAGGTAATTCTTCGCAAAATTCACTCACACAGAGCCGTTGCGTAGCTGTGTGCGTAGAGTTAGCGCGTCGGCTATCTTTATAGTCAGACCAACCAATTTTGATCTTTTCGCTTTAATTATCTAATTGGAATGTAACTTATGATTTATGAATTTATGATAAATGAAGTATTCTATTATTAAATATATAAGAATTCATCATGAAATAGTTTATATGTATCATTTTGTAATTATAAAAAAATAAACATTTTAACAAATTTTAACGGCAATTTTACAAATTGTTATTTTCACTTTTAAATGCAAATGCTTAAAAATTAAGCATTTGCATTTAGAAAGTACCCTTTAGTAAAGTGGAGCTCATCATGAAGCCGAAAGATAGGCACCAGAACTCCGTAATCAGACAATAAATCAGGAAAATTACTGTGCTACGATGTTTATAATGGACCACATAATTTCTCCATAGATCTGCAGTTTTTAATATTTAGCGTATTGAAAGTTTAAATTAAGTCATTAGAAATTACATATCGAGGGTATAGTGCTAAAAGCCAATAAGTATGAAATTGTTACTTTCGAGATATTCAATGTTTAAGTTTTAAGCACCAAAATATGTGACATTCAAATAATATCGTCATAATAATTATTTTGTGCTAAAAGTCTATGTATCTAAGTAGTGTAATAACATATTTTTAAGTTTCTGGGGTAATCAATGTTATCGTAAAAAAAATATAAGTTACAAAGGGTGCCGACTTATTGGGTTTTACCCCAAGAGAAATTAAACATTTATTTTAATTTTTTCAATTAGTTTACTATATGAAAGTCACAAAAAACAGGATAAATCACTCTTTATCACTAACAGACGTTGGTAGTTTGGTGTAGGTCTTTATCAATAGGAGTTTCTCGGGTGTAATGAGTTTCTCGCACATATTCAACAAGTCCTTATTTGTTTTTTAGGTGTATTAATTGGCATTTTACACACATTTCAAGTCTAACATTTTATTAAATTTTAATTCTTTCACTTTAGAACTAGTATTGATTTCAATTATTTCTTATCTATCTTTTTTCGTAATAGTCTTGGTCCTCTTCTTTCTAGCTTCTGTAAAAACATTCTTCCACTCACTTACGCTACTTATTGTTTTATTTTTTAACGCTGTTTATTGGAAGCAGCATGCATGGAGTCCACCTCTATATGCATGTTGCTGCGCTTTAAGAATTTCTGTTTAATTATATTAAATGATCAATGTTTTCAACAGAAGAACTGAAACGTACTGATTCTTGTTTGGTCCTTAACAGATATTGGTATATTTCAGAACTCCCTGTTTTACCAATTAACTCACTCCAACAGAGGCTTTGTTGGGTAATTTGATTCATATATCGTAAAATTGTACGACACAAATTTTTCCATGTAGTATACCTATAATGTACCTTCTCCTCCATTTGTTATGAGCAACCCCGCTTGCAAATCCATAGTATAGACATAAAAGAGTCTTCTGTATTTAAGTGCAAATTTTATTTGCATCTTTCGCTGCATGACATTTATTTTTCGATTTAAATGGTTTTCATATTTTTTTTAAAAAGATCTTTCCACTTGGATTTTTCATATTTTAGACAAATGTTACATATTTATTAAGCCTTTTTATTAATGAAAAAACTTAATTTATATTTATCATTAAATATGTTACGATATTGATGATTGCTGAAACTACTACTTTTCATTAATCTGAAAATTTCCTGTTATAATCAACACATGTTATTTATAGATTTAACGCCAGGGCCTAATACTTTTTTTACTATCTTTACTACAGTATTGGGATTCAATTACAGGAAAAGATTCTATGGGTTGTTGGACAAATCCAACATATTTAGATTTTAGAGCTCGTTTTCGTAGGTGGTTCTTTGTTGCCGCATTGATCGTCACTATTGAAAACTCCGAACGAATCTGCTTAATCTGCTATTTGATATCTACACTAACATTAAGGTCGCTTAAAAAAAACGAGGACGACTTGGAAATGTGTTATTGAAAAAGTATTTCATGCTAACTGTACGATCCTTATAATTGGATTCTTTTTGTAATTTTAATTTGATTTAATTTGTAATTATCTAATTGAGAAGCTTATTAAATAATTAAAAATTAAATCATAACGATCTCTTATTAGAAGTAACTTTGTATATACGAAAAAGTACTTACAAAATGAGCGTACACCTGATATCAGCGTCTAAATGCAAGCTAATTGCACAAATTTCCTGCCTCGATCACCCATCGTAGTGCTTAACATAAATAATTAGCACTAAATTGAGAACAATTAAAAACAAAACTCGCGGGCTATTGTCACAAACTGTCAACAATAACGCTAAAAATTTGATTGATTGGGTTCTTCCTTAAACATAATTTGAAGAAAGTTAGTTAACAAAGGAAACAAATACCATATAACTCAACATAACTTATATCTTTTGAAATAAAATCGAAAAATGAAACCCAAAAAACACATTTATTTTGTTTTAAACCTTTGGTTTAGTTTGTTTTCAGATATAGGTAATTAAAGGTAAAACTCGTTAAATAATAAATAATGGATTTTACCTTTATGTCGTTGGTAATTTAAGTGGTAATCATTGAACACTCAAAACAAATAAATAGCTATAACTGCTTTAAGCGTAAATTAAAAATATTATTTATCTAGTTAACTCACTTTATGGTGTTTTAGTTTACATTAATGTGTGGCCACTTTATTGGGTTATCATTAAGTAATTCGCTTTTATGTGAATTCCGCTTATTGGATTAGACCAATAGAAAGAGCGTCAAAAACTCATTAAGATAGACCAATAAAACGATTTTTGATTTTTTGGCACTTATTGGGTTTTAGCACTATACCCTCGATATTGGAATTTATATTTTGATTTTTAGATGTCATTTTTAGGTGTATAACTAAAAAGTGAGAAATAAAAGACTTCTTTTTTCGGAAGTTGGTTATATTTTTTTGGATAGTTCTTTTTTAATAATCATCAATGATTGTACATCCATGTATAACAATTTACCACTTTTATATCCATAGTTTTGCATAATATTTGCGACACACGACGAAGCAAAATAGTTGGTTCTGTACTTTTTTTTGACCAACAGCAGTCAGCTTTGACTGTAAGTATGGGAATACCGTCTTTTAGGCAACATCTTTATCAGTTTCTTCCCTAGCGGCCTCTTGCATCCTGTCCTCTGCAGCTAATTTCAATCATTTAGCTAACTCGTCGTAACATTTCATGTAAACATTTTGCGTTAATATTGGTAAATCTATGGAAGCTAACAATTTGCTACAAATTATGACTTTACAAAATTTATGTAAGACGCATAGTTTCCGAGATATCGCGAAAAAAGTGTTTTCACCCCTTTTTCCATGATGGCGGCCAGGGGACAAGGGGGGCGACCTCACAAACTTGAGATTAAGCTTCTATTGACCCCCCACACATGTTCTAAAAATAAAATTGGGTCCTCTAAAAATACAAAGCTCATGTAACATTTCAATGGGCTAATTGTTTTTAGCTTAAGGTTCCATTTTTTTCCTTCGAGTAACTATGCTCAAGTGTTTAATGAGTAAAAAGCAACAACCATAACTACAGACGCATGTTATAACATTAGTACATCAATCTTTTAGCTTTTGCTTTAGCCGAAGTTTCAGCGTTGTTACGTTTCCTTTTCTTGCCTAGAAATAGCATTACTTCCCATTGTGTCTGAAACATAATAATATAATAATAATTTATAGTAACTACTAAAATTATTGTCAATCATTAAAGAAAAAAATATCTTACTTACTAAAGTACTAAGATGTGGCAATCGCTGTATACACGTGACGATTTTTTCTACGCACAGCAAAGTCCAACTGGAGTCTCGCCGGAGCGACGAGCGATACGTCCTCTCTCTAGAAAGCCTCAAGGCGGACTAATTTGAAACGATTTGCGCTTTGCGTTTTATAGTGGTATTTAAAATATTTATAGAAAAATAACAGAACTAATTTTGTAGAATTTTTAAATTGTATGTTTTTAAGGAGATGTTCTTCTATTATAGTAATCCAATATTATATTCAATTAAGTAAGATATAGTGATAAAAAATCATTTAAATGACCAACATTTCTGAAATTTTCGAATTCTTTGAATTTTTATTTCTCATGAATTAAACATAAAAAGATATTTTTTCTCTACTAACTTTTTTCTTCAGGATCTTTTTAGTTAGATAAAAATAACATATTGTTATGTTCCTTAGTGGTTTAAGATATTTTGAGCTTCGAAATAGACGTTCGAAGCGCAAATTTGAAAACCTCTGTTCAGTAATCATTAAACAATTTACAAATACTCAATAAATCTAAAAATTTTCTCTACTAACTTTTTAGACAACAAAATTTTCTATAATAATTACTAATTCATATGTTTTTAAAATAATGTTTTGATGGATATTATCTCCTTCGAAAAGTGCTGTTATTGAGACATACAGCGCGCGGATGCGTAAACGCTCTTAAGTGTAAAAAATCCTAGTATATTTAAGCTAGGTCATTCAATTTAAATTCGGTTTTTAAGGTAAAGATTGGACTATGGTAATGCAGGACCAAGTCTCAAAAATATTCAAGCTGTTTCCTATCGCGTTTTCTTGTTTCTATTTGTACGCAATAGTAATTATTTGACATACCTATAGCAAACACATGAGGCGGGAGTTCACCCAGCGACTTCCCTTGATACTTCTTGATAGTATTGGACGAGTAGAGATCAGCTATGTCTTCATAAGGGTTGACGGCCAACAGTATATTGGCGACGTATGTCTGGAACATATTGTGAGGTTCATTTACTTATTAGACCATAGACTATATAATTTATTTAGAGCATGGACAATATAATGCTACGTTTACACGCTTGGCAAGCCTCGACACGTGTCCACAAACACAAACGTGTGAACAGGGTGTTTGGCTTGGCTTGGTGGTTCGCGTGAGCTTGTCGCCGATCCGGGCTAGTGTCGGTTTTCAAACACAAATCCATAGAAGCCTGCGGCAAACATTTGCGACGGATTTACCCGTTGGTCAGTTTAGTGCTCAAACGCAATAGCCCGCCACGCCTGTAAACGTAGCATAAAAGTTATATCAAATATTACGGATTGAAATAGCCTTCTAGGCCCCAGTGATTAGAATGTGCCAAAAGAACATGACAAGACTCCGTGTCATTTTATAGTGATTGGTTAAGATACCAACACGTGAGGTATGAGTCGCGTTTTTTGCGACATTCTAAGGAGCCAGGTTCTCTAAATGGTCACATTTATATCCCAAAACTGGACAGTTAAGGGTAGTTCCTTCTGATTTCAAAAAGATTTATAAAGCCATCTCTATCTCTACTTGCAAAAATGCAGTCAATTTCATACTCTATTTTTTAGTAGTGGAATCTCTTTTTAGCACAGAGATTTAAATAGACTAATTACACTTTAGTTTAAACTAAACCGCGTTGACTTCATAAGAAACATGCATAACACTATGATGCAATTCTTTAAATTGATTGGATTCGTGCGTAATTCAAATACTACGATTGTTATGCAATTAGTACGTTTTAAAAACGACGCAAGCAACTCCCTGGTTTGATTGGTAACAGACGCATTATTAGCTTTAGTATTATCAGGAAAATAAAATCCTTTATGGGCACCACTTTTACGTTTTCGTTTTAAAATTTACGTTGGTAGTACAAATACATACTACCCGATTCCTACTGGCGTCCCTTTAGGTTTATTTTCGTTTGTCTTAGTTTTTATTTTCTGTCAAATTGGCCGCGATATGTTAATCAACGCTATATTTTTTTTGCCTCGGATTACCTTTTGAAAAATTCAAACTTCGCCACTGCAAGAAACTAGTTTATCTCAACACGGCGAAGTCCTTTATTGTACTCCATCCAGACGTAAAAAAAGCAAAATATATAGTGCAATGCGTTGGCTTTAGCACCGGGACCTCAGGGGCCTTATTCTCTATCCCGCACGTTATTTTGACAGTGTGTAACAAGCACGTAACACAACGCATCATGTTTAGGACTATAGAAATTTGGCTTACAGAATACCATTCCACACACATTTCTCGAAGATAACATGACACGGCCGCGTTACGCGTTTACACTATCATACAGAATAAGGGCCCAGATGTTAAACCTCTACAATGAGATACGGCCAGATATCCCTCAAGGCTTACAATAGTCTCAGCACACTGCTGCTTCTGAATGGAACTTATATTTCCTCATTCACCTGACGTGACGTGTGCGTAATTAATGCAATAATTATGGTTACAGCTAATATAAACAAACATTACATGCATGTTCCATATTAATATGTGATGTGCGTGCGTGCTTTAATCGTTTCATAATTATTGTATATACTTGTCTCTTTGGTTGGTTGTAGGGTATTATAAAAATAATATCAGTCATGTATTATATACCATTGCTGGGTACGGGCCGCCATTGGTACTGAGAGGGATTAAGCCTTATTCTACCACGAGACGAGAGAAGAGACGCTGAGGTATTTGTAGTTAGTATTTCATAACATTTAGCGATCTTATTAATGGGTGTGTTCTGCACAAATTGTTATTAGTTCCCCAACAAGAGGCTGTTTGACATTAAGAAATCTAGTGTTCATGAAAGGAAGTTTTTCTTTTACTGATTAATAGACTGGGCTGGATTAATACTATCTTTTTCATATTATTTAACACCTGACTGTATTTTTATAATTTGCATTTAGTATTTTAAATAAAAATAGTGAAAATATTGTATTTTGTAATTTAAATTTTGTATTTTAATTAAAAAGAAGTAGTTAACATATTGTAATTTACATTTTGTATTTTAAATAAAAATATTTTGTAATTTGTATTTTAAATACATGCTCAGCTCTGGCACTACTTAGTGAATCCTTTAATAAACTTATATACTTAGTCTGGCCATAAATACTGTTACACTTAATTATAAAAAAATATTACATTTGAATTTCGAATCTGTCATTTTTATACGATTGTTCATTGTGTTTTCTCATTTTGGCGCCAATACATTGTAAAATATTTTGCGATATTAAAATGGTGTGGGGTGATAAAGAGAACCGAATCGCTGTGATAGCATTACACAAAGTAGGTATGGAGCCAAATGCAATTTTTAAAACTCTCCATACACTTGGTATTAGTAAAATGTTTGTGTACCGGGCTATTAATAGGTACAATGAGACCTCCTCTGTTTGTGACAGAAAAGATCTGGCCGTCCACGTAGTGTTCGTACGAAAAAGGTGGTCAAAGCAGTAAGGGAAAGAATTCGAAGAAATCCTGTCCGAAAGCAAAAGATTTTATCTCGGGAAATGAAGATAGCACCTAGAACCATGTCGCGTATTTTAAAAGATGACTTAGGACTTGCAGCCTATAAGAGACGCACTGGCCATTTCTTAACTGATAATTTAAAGAAGAATAGGGTGGTAAAATCGAAACAACTACTGAAGCGGTACGCAAAGGGAGGTCACAGAAAAATTTTGTTTACGGATGAGAAAATTTTTACAATTGAGCAACATTTTAACAAACAAAATGACCGTATTTATGCTCAAAGCTCTAAGGAAGCTTCCCAATTAGTCGACAGAGTGCAACGTGGACATTATCCGACTTCAGTGATGGTTTGGTGGGGTGTTAGCTATGAAGGAGTGACTGAGCCATATTTTTTGTGAAAAAGGTATCAAAACATCGGCACAAGTGTATCAAGATACCATTCTTGAGAAGGTAGTTAAGCCCCTTAACATCACCATGTTCAATAACCAAGTATGGTCCTTCCAGCAAGACTCGGCGCCGGGTCATAAAGCTCGGTCCACGCAGTCTTGGTTGGAATCGAACGTTTCGGACTTCATCAGAGCTGAAGACTGGCCGTCGTCTAGTCCCGATCTTAATCCGCTGGATTATGATTTGTGGTCAGTTTTAGAGAGTACAGCTTGCTCTAAACGCCATGATAATTTGGAGTCCCTAAAACAATCTATACGATTGGCAGTGAAGAATTTTCCCATGGAAAGAGTGCGTGCTTCTATTGATAACTGGCCTCATCGTTTAAAGGACTGTATTGCAGCCAATGGAGACCACTTCGAATAAGCTTTTTTATATTTTTAATTGTTTTATATTTATGTATTAAACTGACACACTGTAAAAGTAATAAATGTTATTTGCAGTTAACAATTTTCTTTTTTCTTTATTACAATATTTATGGCAAGACTAGGTATAGTTCAACGTTTTAAACAAAACGTCACCGGTTCTAATCAATACCCGACACAGTTATGCACTTTTCAAGCTGAAGTTAACGCGGTAGACTAGTACATTACTTACATATATCTTGTTCTTCTTGTATCGAGCGAGGATGTTGTTCAGGAGAGTCGCCTCGTTCAGGAACATTAACTCACCTGGAATTTTGGTCCATATATTAATGTATGTTCGCTTCTTTATTATATACAATGTATGTTTATTGTTTTGAAATAAGTGTCTTTATATTTGATCATACTAACACGCAACGAAAAGCTTAATACATAATTTAATGCTTTGTCTGTCTGATCTTGGAATTAATTTCCAAAACGGCTGAACCAATTTTGATGGCAACGTTATTGGCAAGCAAAGAACTCTTCATAAGTTTATCGAGACTATATTTCGTCTCTGTTATATTTATTGAGAAAAAGCCTGAGATAATCAAAATTTAAGTCCTCACACAAATTCCAGTCTCCGGACTGATACCGAGTATAAAATCCAACATAATTTTGCCCGACCCAGGCATCGAACTCGAGACCTCGGCACTGCAGTCATATCGTAATACAAATACTCTACCGAGTCAGCTCACTTATGGAAATCAAGATAAAACCAACATTACATGAAAATATGGCGATAATCTCCGAGCGGACAGTGAGAAAATCACTATGACCTTGCATTGTGACGTCAAATGTTTATACTTTAGGACAGTCCAGTATGACTCAAGTTAGGTTAAGGAAATATAAATTTTCCTATTCGCCACTTATTTGTTTTACTTATTGTTTTGTAAATAAAAAATACCTTTTGTATGGCCACAACGCTCCTTTTACAAATATTGTGTCTGAGTCAAACTTGAGTCAAAATTATGTTATTTTCAAGATGACGTCAATAGTTCGTGGTCTGTTCATGTATTCCTAATTCTATATTATGCCAATATACATACAGATAATGGTGTGGGTTATGTGTTTTGTATACATTTAGATTAAGATAGTACAGTATACTTAACATATAACCATTTATTATACCTAAAAAAAAAATCTGCTACCATTCTCATTTGGATGGTTCTACGTCCTGTATTATTTTTATTGCTATTGTATTATTTTTATTATTTTTATTGCTATTGGATCCCTTAGGATCCGACCATAAACAGTAGAAACACCATCCAACACTTTGAATTACATAGTATTGTTTGGTATTATACCGAGGCAGATTCTCCTATAAGAGATACCTACTACCAGTAAAAATGTTTTTGTCAACTAAACAGCAATTGAAGTTTTTGTCACAGTAGCTGGATCTCTATAAAGACAACAACAACAAAGTTGTTGAACGGTCATTTAAGATTAGGAAGTGTAAGATTCGATTCATGATAGGGACCAGTGGCAAAGGGTCCATATAATCCGATTCCTGCCAACTTCCCTTTTGTATTTTATGTAAAATACAATTATCAATAGAATGATCTGCAGATGGCATTTATGCATATTATTATGTTGTGTACCATTTCGGAAATTTTCACAATTTGCCATTGATAGGGACCGTGCCTAAAACCCTTCCATGGCTAATCCAGAATTCCAACCGGGGATCTCAAAGCAGAGTTCCGCTACCAATACTAAGCCATCCTTCCATGCCTACTCCAGGATTCGAACCGGGGACAATAAGGGACAATACTAAACCACGGCGGCAGGAGACTAAATACTTACAGTTATCATCAACGTCCTTGCTCGGGTCGCCGGCGGGGAATATGTCCTCGAAGCTGCACACCCTGCGCGGGTACTTGTTGTCCAGCGGCGCGACGTCGGCCTCCTCGCCCATCAGCTCGTGCAGCCGCGCCAGCACGAACCCCTCGTTCGGGTCGCGCACCCATACCAGCTGCTTGTCGATCGTCATTGTTTACTGCAACAATTTATATTTAGGTTAGATTTTTTGCATTTAGTAACAAGTCATAGTTTACTGCAACAATTGATATATAGTTTAGTTTTTTGCAAATAGTAACAGGCTCTTATAATACAACTAGTTTAGCTACCTGATCAAATAAGTATAAGTTTCGTTAGTAGTCCATGCTACCTTGATATCAAGATAACAGTGACAGCTTTTTTTTCAAAACGGCTTGAGCAACAAAATCCTTATTATGGTAAGTAATTAGCAACAAATTATAAGATGTATTTGGTTTCATTCTGCTAAGTTACTACTGCTACCTTGATAGAGCTATGAAATTATATACTGTCCCCTAGCTGGCCATGGGCCTCCTCTACTACTGAGAGGAATTAGGTCTTAGTCCACCACAGGCTCTTATGATATATTAAAAAAAATACTACGTTTTTATATTACATTGGAAGTGTGTTAGGGCCTTTTTTATTAGTACCAGGTTCTGTAGGAAATCCCCTTCGTAAAATGTCTGCATGTTCCCTCAAGATGGTAAGCGCAGTCCAGTCTTTAAAGTCAAATGATGTTGTTACTCTACTTACTTATTTCGTCAAATATTTAATTAAATACAAGCTATTGCCATAGCGACAGGTTGGTAGTGTATAATTTAAAATTTATGTAATTATCTCTATAATAAAATAAAATAAAAAAAATAAAAATGCTTTATTCATCACGTAGGCGAACATGGTTGCACTTATGATAAGTCAAGGTACATGAGAACATTTAATTATTACTTAATTAAATTAGCTTATATAAATAAAGACAATTTATATTGAAAATAAAATAAATGAAAAATATACTTAGTAAACAAAGATGCCAGCTCGGGCTGGCAAGGAAGAAGAATAGAAACATTTGGATTAACAAAATATTACCAAAACGATAGAATAACGGATACTAGGAAACAGTAAATTATTTTTTTTATAACCATATTTAGTATATTTTAAATAAAAGAAATTAGGTATTTAAATATCTGTTACGTCGTACACTAATTTAATTTTTATTTTATAGTAATTTTTGCACGCGATTCCGCCCGCGTAAAAAGTTTTGCCGCGAAAAATCGCGCTTTATAATATTTTTCAAACATAAACTTTCATACATCTTAAGTTCGACTTATAGCAATCATCGATTAAAAAATTATATGCAATAGTTTTTGCGTGATGCGCGTACAACATAGAAAGATTCCGAAAACTCTTATTTTGGGTTATGTTGCTCTAACAAAGACCTTCCATATTCGTTTTTCTTCAATACCTACAATATACAGACATCGGCCTGTTACAATGTTATTGTATATTAAGATACCGAATATTGATTTTGTTTCGTAATACCGATTTCTAATGTCATGTTAATTAAATGTGATCTTCCGGCCAAGTGAGGCCGGCCACCCCTCGCTTTGGTAAACGGTTTGAGCCATCTGGTTTTCATCGTTGGACACACTATTTGGGACTAGAGCGCTTTATACGGAGATAAGTATGTATATTTTACATACGATATATCGTATGCTTCATAATTAGTGTACTACACGTGCAGTCTTACTTATTAACTTGTTTTAGCGTTAAGAGCGGTCGTTAAGAGCTGCTTCCTAATTTAAACCTTATTAAGATGCAAGATGGCGGGTTTTGACTTACAGCTGATCGAGTAAATTGGTGTTTTACCTAAGCACTTTGCGATTTTTTTATAAGTAAGACTGATTATGTGCAATATATGACAGGTACAAGAATACGAAAAATGTATGAAGAATGATAAAACTGTCTACTAAAATTTACGATGGTGACGTTTAAAACACCCTCCAAATTTCTTTCCATATTCATTATCCATGTCTACATGCTTTTTAATAGCTACAAAGCACACTCTTATGACGTAGTAGTCGTTAAAACACATGTGCATCGACATGCATGCCAGCGTCAATCACCATTCAAAACATAAACAAAGCCATATACAAAATATAATTAACGTACGTGCCTCAAATACCAAAAGCCGAGAAGGCAGCTTAAAACATAACGTTACATAATTTAACACAACATAAAAATAATTGCCGTACACAAGCTAAGAATACAATTAACTCGCTTTCATGACTACAAGGCATACTGTAACACTTTCATAGTTGTGTAATTGGTGTAAATAAATAAATATATTGTGTATGGGCTGTGGCCATGTCCGTGTGGCCGACACTGTCACGGTTGGTGAGCGGGCGGAAACAAAAACTGGTGGACAGCACGATATTCAAATTTATGTGATGTATCTACATTATTCGTATTCTATCCACGACTAATTGATAAAAAAATGTTGTTAATATTTATAAATCACGGCTTACATTGGGGACCAAAACGCGATTTTGTTTTCTAACTATGACAGCTCAATTTCCACAAGTTATCTCTTCACCGATAAATTCTTTTTCCTTACCTCAAAATGTAATTTAAAAGTCGGAGAGACAAAGTTATTATTTTGTCTAGCTTGGGTAGAATATAATCTACACTAGCCTATGCTGGTAGTAGGATATATTTTATATCTGCCCGGATAGCAACCACCGTACACAAGTTGTTAAAACTCTTCATGGTGGCCCACATAAGTGTCTGGTTCCGGGATCAGACCGAGTATATACGGTCCCAACAGGCCGGCATAATTGTGTCGACTGTCGAGGGTTAATCATCTCTCGTCAGTCGACATTCTATTGGACCCCACTCCACTTACCGTCAGGTGCTTTGGAGTTACTTAGCCTTGCCCGTATAAAACAAAAAAACGATGTTTTTACACCAAACCCGCATTAACATTATGGATTCGTGCAAAAACTATTAACAAATGCAACATTTAATTACCAAGTTCAATTAAAATTTCATAATATTAAACAACTGTTTTAAAGTAAATAATTGGTGTTCTGACGAAAACGACGTCACTTGAATGGCGAATACAATGCTATTGTTATGTTGAAAATGTTTTAAAGTGGAAGAGGCAAGGTAAAGCCAGTTTTGGTTAAAGTATTCTTCTCAGTATCAGCTCTGGAATTCGAACTCGATATGGCGATAGACTCACCCCCATTCCCATCATGGGACGGAACACGCCACGAAAAGTAGACACCCTGGTTAAACCACTGCCTACCCCTTAGGCGATAAAAGCGTGACGTATGTTCCGTTAATTGGCTTTTGACCTGGGTGGTGTCATAGATTGCACCCCATAAACATCACAGTGAGGTAAAGTAGCTTCACTGTCGTTCGTAAGTGAAACAGTTGAAGGCCAAAGTAATATCATTTGGATAAACCAAGACTAGGCGTGGTGGACTTAGGTCTTATTCTTCTCAGTCATTGACGTATATTCCATAGACAAGAACGTCCTTATAAACTATTTGTTCAAAATCTGAACTAAAACGGCAACCAAAACGTCATTGTTATAACCTATTTATTCACTTGAACAACAAATAATATTACTTATTTCACTAATATTTTTTATTCAAGTCCAGGTTTACACTTAGTCTCGAGTTTTTATACCATGAGCGTGTACAGAACCACAAGCTGTCAATATTGAACATACTGAAGTCAGTTTGAATGGATATCAGTCCAAATCAGTTGAAGACAGTGAATGTTCGTAACGCCAAATACGTAGTAGTAGTACATATTATATCGATGCTCTCAGTAGTAAAGGAGGCTCGTGTCCAGCAGAGGGACAGTTCAGGGTTGATTATTATTATGTAATGGCGCGGGAAATTATTTCAAGACGCCTTTCATGCTTAAAAGCAGACCCATATTATATGGTTATTATTAATAACATAATGAACACACTGATATAACAATTATAACCTCAGACTCACTAAAATAATAATTGCGGTTTATGATTTACGTGGATATTTAACCGCTTGAATGATCTAGAATATAGATTATAGGTAGTAGCAACGAGCACTGGTGTTAGTGTGATATCCAGATCAAGCAATCCCAACATACCCCACTTACGTGGAATAAGGGCGACGGGAATCCAAGAGGATTTTCCCCATGGAGAAAGAAAGTCGCTAAAACGATTTTGTTATTTTGCAACTAGATAAACATATCGACATAAGAAAAAGCGGCGATAGCCTAGTTGGGTGTGGAACGGACTGCCAAGACGAATGTCCACAGGCTCAAATCCCAAGGGCACACACCTCTGATTTTTCTAAAAAATTATGTGTGTATTCTTTATTAATTTATCGTTCGCTTTAACGGTGGAGGAAAACATCGTGAGGAAACCTGTACATCTGAGAAGTTCTCTATAGGAATTTCGAAGAAGTCTACCAATCCACACTAGGCCAGCGTGGTGGACTAAGGACTCTCAGTAGTAGAGGAGGCCCGTGCTCAGCAGTGGGCAGGTATATAATACAGGGATGATATTATTATTATTATCAACATACTTAGTCTGGCCATAAATACTGTTACACTTAATTATAAAAAAATATTACATTTGAATTTCGAATCTGTCATTTTTATACGATTGTTCATTGTGTTTTCTCATTTTGGCGCCAATACATTGTAAAATATTTTGCGATATTAAAATGGTGTGGGGTGATAAAGAGAACCGAATCGCTGTGATAGCATTACACAAAGTAGGTATGGAGCCAAATGCAATTTTTAAAACTCTCCATACACTTGGTATTAGTAAAATGTTTGTGTACCGGGCTATTAATAGGTACAATGAGACCTCCTCTGTTTGTGACAGAAAAGGATCTGGCCGTCCACGTAGTGTTCGTACGAAAAAGGTGGTCAAAGCAGTAAGGGAAAGAATTCGAAGAAATCCTGTCCGAAAGCAAAAGATTTTATCTCGGGAAATGAAGATAGCACCTAGAACCATGTCGCGTATTTTAAAAGATGACTTAGGACTTGCAGCCTATAAGAGACGCACTGGCCATTTCTTAACTGATAATTTAAAGAAGAATAGGGTGGTAAAATCGAAACAACTACTGAAGCGGTACGCAAAGGGAGGTCACAGAAAAATTTTGTTTACGGATGAGAAAATTTTTACAATTGAGCAACATTTTAACAAACAAAATGACCGTATTTATGCTCAAAGCTCTAAGGAAGCTTCCCAATTAGTCGACAGAGTGCAACGTGGACATTATCCGACTTCAGTGATGGTTTGGTGGGGTGTTAGCTATGAAGGAGTGACTGAGCCATATTTTTGTGAAAAGGTATCAAAACATCGGCACAAGTGTATCAAGATACCATTCTTGAGAAGGTAGTTAAGCCCCTTAACATCACCATGTTCAATAACCAAGTATGGTCCTTCCAGCAAGACTCGGCGCCGGGTCATAAAGCTCGGTCCACGCAGTCTTGGTTGGAATCGAACGTTTCGGACTTCATCAGAGCTGAAGACTGGCCGTCGTCTAGTCCCGATCTTAATCCGCTGGATTATGATTTGTGGTCAGTTTTAGAGAGTACAGCTTGCTCTAAACGCCATGATAATTTGGAGTCCCTAAAACAATCTATACGATTGGCAGTGAAGAATTTTCCCATGGAAAGAGTGCGTGCTTCTATTGATAACTGGCCTCATCGTTTAAAGGACTGTATTGCAGCCAATGGAGACCACTTCGAATAAGCTTTTTATATTTTTAATTGTTTTATATTTATGTATTAAACTGACACACTGTAAAAGTAATAAATGTTATTTGCAGTTAACAATTTTCTTTTTTCTTTATTACAATATTTATGGCAAGACTAGGTATATACGTACTAGATCTGGCATTCCAAACACTCACTGTGTTCAACTGAATTGTACTACAATCTAGTATAGGTTGCCATTTTACCTATACTTCATTTAAAGCGCTTTAGCACTGCATGTTTAAAAAGTTTGGTTAGAGGACGATTTTAGCGCTGCAGCGAACTTTAGTTCTAACTCCAGATTTTGAACAAATAGTTTATGTGGACGTTCGTGTATAGTTAAACAGGTGAGATGCCTGAGTTTCGTTACCCATGCCAGGGGATAGGGGACCCTGCCTAGGTCTCAATGCCACCGGATCTTGGACCTAGGCACATAGGCAAAGGATGGGAACACCGTAGGTTCTTAGTCAGTAAAAGTCTGACACGCTCTCCCGCCCATCCCAAGGCGGGAGATAGTCAACTGACGATTTACCTACGTAAAAAAAAAAAAAAAAAAAAAATGGGATAGGGGACGATCCCTTTCATATTATGGGACGGAAGTGACCTCAACGGAGCGTGACCGGTGCACGGGTTGCAACTTTACTCGTGGGATAAAATAATTATGTAATATAGGCTGTTAAATTATAATTGTATCGTATTCAAAATATTTTCTTATATCAACGGGTTATGTATAGTAGAAAAATAAATCTTAGGTATTACATTCTATTTAATTAGCTCATTTCTCGAATGTTAGAACAGTTAAGAAATGTTTGCTTCGAGTGATTATCTTCTCGATAATCTACTATGGCGGGTTATAACAACTTGTGTACGGTGGTCGCTATCCCGGGCGGATATAAAATATATCCTACTACAAGCAAACAACCGCTTAGGTTATTAAAGCTTACTCATTCTCAGTTTATATACATTATAGCAGATAATTTCCTGAGGTAATTGCAATTTCACTTCCAGAGACATGTACGAGTAAAAATGAAACCATAGCGTAAATAAACGCAGTGGAAACTACAGAGATCAAGTACGAGAAACTGAGATGCATTATATAGTAGTGATTTGTGCAAATTGAGCATGAAGTTCTTGTGCGTACGTAAATTGGTTAGACAGGGCAAACCTTACAGTAATAAATTGTATCAAATCTCGCTGGTCAGAATCAGTTCTTTTTCATCGCTATTTGATTAATAAGGTATAGAAATAGAAATCCTTTATTGCAGTATGTAGGTAATATGTATGTAGGTCATTATGTACCTACCTAGGTACATAATCTACAGGTGGTTTTTAAATATAAAAAATTTTCCAATACATTCTACCGGAATAGGTACCGGTGTGTTTTACTATATTTTTATATTATGTATTTGGGTATTATGTTTTTGGACCGTATTCAAGTAATAATTATCTAATATCTAATGCTAGAATTCCATTTTTATCTTCATATGAATATGATATGTCTATTGAATTAAATATTGATAGTGGTAGGCCAAACAAAATCATAATTATCTTCATTAATTGTATTTATCAACCGCACAATTATAATTACGTTTCTTCTTGTATTCATTCAATTATTATTGCAATAGATAATGGGTGGTATATAATATTTTTGTCTCTGGCGAGCGAGATCTACGTAATGTTATATAGATTCGTGTAAATCAGCCTTTATTATAAAATACGACTTTTATTCCTTAAAATATGAGTGCAAGTAAGAGCAGATATCATGATTAGAAATAAACCTTTCTGCATATTGATTATTAACACTATAACAATATTTGTTTACAAAGTCTTCAAGGAAGTAAGTAAATATTAATATTATGGAAGTACCTAAATATTTTACATTCCGTTTCTCGAAATACATTTATCTTATCCGCAAATCTTATCGTATCTATATCAAGCGGTACATAAAGTGTTTCGTGTAAATTAATAATAATAATAATAATATCAGCCCTGTATTATATACTTGCCCACTGCTGAGCACGGGCCTCCTCTACTACTGAGAGGGATTAGGTCTTAGTCTACCACGCTGGCCTAGTGCGGATTGGTAAGACTTCACACACCCTCGAAATTCCTATAGAGAACTTCTCAGGTATGCAGGTTTCCTCACGATGTTTTAAAATTATTTTTAAAAATAATTTTAAAATCTCGTGTAAATTATTTTTTACTTATCTTGCATAACCTGGTATTTATGAAAGCGACTTAATTAGTTTCTTCAATATTTGTATGGATTGGTTATCAGTGTTAATTGCCATTTTGTCGACACATTTATAAAAAAATATTTTAACGAATTTTCACCAACACATACAATATGGCATTAATTTACTGATTTAAAGTACTTGAAGTATAAGTATGTCGTATCAAGAATTAAGATCCTTTCATTCCTCCAACCAAACTTGCAAACTGAATAGAATCTATGACATCCCTTTTACCAGCCTAATACACGAGCGATACAATATTTGTATTTTAATATAAAATATTTTGATTTTGAATGAACTACCGCACACGACTATGACAAAAACATCGATCCAATGATAAAATTATTCCACAAAAGATCTACCTTATCTGCGTCGCTTAGATAAAACACGGCTCAAATCACTAGCCCTATTCCAAAACACGGCACATCCATCACGCTCAACCCTGGCATTTAGATACAATAGAGTCTTGGGCCGAGCTCGCCAGACGTTTTGCGATGGGACTTTATGTTTTACTTCGTAGGGTTACAGGCGAAAATAGTGTGGAAATGAGGCTTTATTGTTAGTGTTATAGAAACGACCTGGCCACCTTCAACCGTGCCATTTAGCCAAATGTACCCCGACCGCGCCTTTTCTGTCCCCTTTATTTTTAGGGTTGTCATCGTCATATTTTTAGATTATAATGGTTGATGGAGAAATGTGAAATTCTTTTATGGCCTTTTTTGGCGCGTTTACTGACAGTCAAAAGAAAAAATCTGCGCCACGCCCCATCTGAAACAATCAGTTTCATGTCACGATTTATGAAACGGGCCAGTAAGTACACGATCACAATTATTGACGATTTTAAAGAAACCGGTACAAGTATTTTAAAAGTGCGACAAACATAATATTTTAGTCTCTGGGAATCTTTTTGCAAAGATGCAAGTGAGTCACTTGATGTTAAATGATATTCAAGGCATAAGAACCATGAATGCACTGTCAATCTTTAGAGAAATGAAAAATTTGGGAAGAAGAGTATTGAAGCCTTCGGGAATCACATAACTTCCTAGCCTAATAACCTGCAATGCTAAAAAGGTCAATTTATTACGAACACAGTCCAAGTTGGTTTATAATTTTTTTTCATCTATGACAAACGAGAAGCGAATTAAAGTTCAAAGGAAAGAATTAAGTTCAAGGCCTGTAACACTAATTGCTTTAGCGTGATACAGACGACACAATAACTGTCGTGTTATGGTGTTCAGTCGGGTGTGTCGTATATTTATGATAGTACGCTTTAGAAATCATTTTAGATAGACAATGTGCTTAATGCGGCATATAATTTAATCGATAAATTGATTGTAAGGATACTTTAGTAACATGCCAGATTGTTCATAACTTCCGTTGACTACTAAGTTTAAATAATAACTATTATTATTAATTCAAGTCACGCGAATTTTATGATTTTGTATTTTTATATTTAAATTCAACGTATTAATTATTTAGTTTTGATCATTAATCGTTTTACTTCCGAATCAGCTCTTTTGGCGTAGTTTATGTGGGTGACTGTGCTGTCTCTGCTTGGGCAGTTGATATTGAGCTCTCGTGGAGTGATCATTGATACCGTAGTGATATTATAGTTGGGATTGTCGAGATTGTGATATAAAATAATTAAAATAAAGAGTATATTGTCTGCAAGTGTTTGAGATTCTGCTTGCCCAACATGATAAAATGAGGAGTTTTTTGTTCAAAGCCCAAACCAAATGCAATCTTTAAACGTCTCCATATGATTACTAGGATATTGTCTATTTCGAATTACAAGAGTTAGGCCGTTAGCTCGGCTGTCTTCGGAGTCAATAAAAATATATACTTTCTACCAAAGGCGTTTGAAAAATTTCGTAAGTAATAAAGATCCAGCGAAATGAAACTTTTCTATTAGAATAGTCTTGCTAGTTGCTGAATTTCTTAATGAAGTGTTATAGATTTCAGTAAAGTCGCGTTGCCTAAAATCCTTGAACTTCTACGTTTGAACTCGAGTTCAAGGCTGGTTATTGATTGATGCGGCATCGAATGTGTTTTAACTTTTATACAAGAAAACAGTTTTTTGTGAGGATTTTGTGGGTCTTTTACAGTAGTCATTAGTTATTTATTTAAGGAAAATAACAACAAATCCTGTCACGTTACACTACTTTTATAGGCTTATATTTGGAGCACAGATATATATTCATAAAAAAAAACCATTCAATACGCTATTTATGGTTGAATCAACTCTAAATATAGAAAATATTAAAATTTATTTAACGTTTAGTAATTTTAGCGTGCATTCTCGAAACATTATCTAAATATAAATACAATTCATCACCGCAATCAATTAAAATCTATCTTACGATCCAATTGTAGAAAACGTAATGAAAAATGGTTCTTGAAACAAATATCATTAGCAAATAAACATTTTCTCAGTAAATACAAACTCCAGTTCGCCGAAGCGAGCCGCGCGGAACAAACGTGGACACACATTTGTAACAAAGAGATCGTGTGCTGCTGATAATGTAGATAACAATGAGGTTTTCGCAAGGGAATTCAGTTTGTATTTGTGTTAACAC
>NC_051134.1:7399866-7583866 GCF_014839805.1 Manduca sexta | reverse complement strand
TAAACCTAAACCTAAACCTAAACCTAAACCTAAACCTAAACCTAAACCTAAACCTAAACCTAAACCTAAACCTAAACCTTCCTTCCTTCCTTCCTTCCTTCCTTCCTTCCTTCCTTCCTTCCTTCCTTCCTTCCTTCCTTCCTTCCTTCCTTCCTTCCTTCCTTCCTTCCTTCCTTCCTTCCTTCCTTCCTTCCTTCCTTCCTTCCTTCCTTCCTTCCTTCCTTCCTTCCTTCCTTCCTTCCTTCCTTCCTTCCTTCCTTCCTTCCTTCCTTCCTTCCTTCCTTCCTTCCTTCCTTCCTTCCTTCCTTCCTTCCTTCCTTCCCTTCCTTCCTTCCTTCCTTCCTTCCTTCCTTCCTTCCTTCCTTCCTTCCTTCCTTCCTTCCTTCCTTCCTTCCTTCCTTCCTTCCTTCCTTCCTTCCTTCCTTCCTTCCTTCCTTCCTTCCTTCCTTCCTTCCTTCCTTCCTTCCTTCCTTCCTTCCTTCCTTCCTTCCTTCCTTCCTTCCTTCCTTCCTTCCTTTCCTTCCTTCCTTCCTTCCTTCCTTCCTTCCTTCCTTCCTTCCTTCCTTCCTTCCTTCCTTCCTTCCTTCCTTCCTTCCTTCCTTCCTTCCTTCCTTCCTTCCTTCCTTCCTTCCTTCCTTCCTTCCTTCCTTCCTTCCTTCCTTCCTTCCTTCCTTCCTTCCTTCCTTCCTTCCTTCCTTCCTTCCTTCCTTCCTTCCTTCCTTCCTTCCTTTCCTTCCTTCCTTCCCTTCCTTCCTTCCTTCCTTCCGTCCTTCCTTCCTTCCTTCCTTCCTTCCTTCCTTCCTTCCTTCCTTCCTTCCTTCCTTCCTTCCTTCCTTCCTTCCTTCCTTCCTTCCTTCCTTCCTTCCTAGGTAGTGGGTGGATAGGTAGTAAACTACCACAAACAGAACATAGGAGAATACATTTGTTGCTTATTAAAATTACACACATATACAAAAAAAAAAAAAAAAAAAAAACTACTGATTTAATAAGTGCATAATTATTTAAAGAACTTACTTTTGAAAATGCAGTTTTGCTTTTATTTTCAGCCCGTGTGGAACCTAGCCCTAGCCCTCGTTAACATATGAAAAAATAAGTCTCGACTTACGTCGTTTAGATTTACGTCGCGTATTTCGCGAACCTAACATGCTGTAAGTACGAGGACCGTCTTTATTTAAGACAGACAATCCTACGCTACATCTACTCGATCTACTACAGGAAAGTATTTTTTTTTTTCAACTTACTGATCAAATGACACAAAATCATTATAAATCACTTGTCTCGTTCGAGAAAATGTGCAAACCAACAATACAACTCAGGTAATACTTACTTATTACTTATTCGTATGGGGGAACATCCATCACGTCAATTAGTTTTGGATACTAGACTAAATACCGTATACGGTTCTTCGAGTCAGGAGTACATTTCGCGCCTCTCGCCAGCTTGTTGAAAGTTGTTGTTTTTCAACATAACATAACAAAACTTTGTTCTTATCTATCACACTTTCACACACTTGAAACTATTATAAGGAATCATTTCACTCGTCTTCTTTATATTAATTTGTTTAAAATATCTCAAATACACTTATAAACACAATAAAGACAAATACGTGTATCGACGGCACAATCAAAACAAACAACTAGTGTTGCAAGTTACTAATCGCGAATAATACTAAAAAAAAAAAAAAAAAAAAAAAAAAATGTACAAAAGTGTAAATAAAATACATACAATATATACATAAAAATAATTATTGTTATGTAAATAGAGTTATGTTCATTCCAAAATCATTAAATAAACATGCAAATAAAAGATTATTGATTATTCATTGAAATAATGATTATAATGTAGAATAAATGTTTAAATATTAGAAGCGAGTACAAAGACTTGGCAACACTGTTTGTAAAGCCTATCTTTATTTTTAAGACCGGTTGCTATAGAAACCTACTATAGCTATAATACCTGTGTGGTAGGATTTTATCCATATTCGATCTATAAGTGTGAAGAGAAATAAATACTGAGGTAAAAAGCCTCTTAAAAAAAAAAAAAAAAAAGAAAAAAAAAATCCACAAGAGAAAGAGTGCAAAAAATGGAATGTATTTTTTTGCGCGTGTTTTATATTAAAAATGAAGTGTATGCATACTGATACGGTTTACATGTGGTGCTGGGTGTTAGGGTGCATTAGTGTGTGTGTAGGTGCGCTCGAGGCGAACCTGCGTAGTGCACCGACACAGCGCGGGAATTTTGTCTTTACTGTACCGACCGTAAAATTATGATTATTGTTTCATATTCAGTTTTATATACTTAATAATTTCAAATACTTAATTATGTTTTTAGGGCAAGCCAGTCTTTTGGCCTTCTTTTGAAGAGCCGCCACCGCATCCATACATTCATCCTCACAAACTTTCGCTAGTAGGGTCTATCGCGAATTGTTACATTTAAATAGTTTTTATTGCTTTGTGTGACGTCATACGTGGATAAAGCAACTTGACAAGTCTTGTCATTTGAACAGTGATTCAATAATGCCAGATTAGGGTTATTTACCCTAGATTTAGGGTAAAACTGAATCAGCCGGGTATTTTTTTATGGTAATTTTTGGGGTAATTCTACGAGTTAAGGTATTAAAGCTATTGTTACACGGTATTGTAATAAATATTGAGCTTAGAGAAAGATGTTTCCTACAAAAATTGTAGGCCATGAAACAATTATAATTTTTTATTCAATACAATTTTCGTGTACAGCTAGTTGTTCCTAATAAAATGAGATAATTAAATTAATAATAATTGAAGTGGAAGTGAAGAAAGAAGTGGCGTCTGCATAGATAAGGATATAGAAAAAAAAAGTACCGAATTATTTATGATTGGTAAAATTTTAAATTCCAAATAATCCTGGGGTAAAGAGAAATTATGATCTGGCAACACTGCATAGACCGTGTTAATCTCAGGCAATCTCAGGTTACTGTGTAACAACCAGAATTCTATATAAATAAATATTCTATTCCATATCATGTGGCAGCTAAAACATAAATAAATACATCTCATAACCATAACCTCCCTGGGTATACAAATGATTTAATTAATTGAAATATTCATCGATTTATTTTAAACCGAAACACTATTTTTTATTTACTTACATCAAAGTGATCCTCTCAAAACTAAATCGGTGAATCTGCAGACATTCCGTCGTAGGTTCGTCTTGCTAACTGCAACCACTTTATTCGTATATCTGCTTTTCGTGGTACATCAATAAATAATTTGTTTGGTAAAGATATAGAAGTATTATTACATTCAGGTACGACGCACCAACGATATTTTTTGCGGTCCATTATGATTAACGATTAAACAATCTGTAAACTTTAACTTGGAAGATAGTAACAACGTCCCGTATAAATTAATATTAATTATTAGAGCAGTTCTGTGTCAAAAAACACCTTTTAAAGCATTAAAAAAACACAACGCGGTATGACATCCAGATTATATTATCCATATTATCCAGATATGATAGAGATTCAAAAATGGAGCCGGTCGCGAACGTTCGAGAATGTTCGTTTTACGAAGCTACTCGCTAGGTGATTCGCTAGCCTCTAGGTGCCAAGCAAGCCGCCTGCCTGTGCGTTCGCGACCTTATATATATACAAAAATAATCCTTATAGCATGATTCAGTATTCACGCATGATGGCTTATTATTAGCGTATTTCATGTATAACTTTGGTGTTTCTATACCGATTTCTATGATTCTGTTTTATGGAATATTTAATAATGTTAACTTTTTTAATTAGGGATGACTGAGAGTATTATAAACGTAAGAGTAGACAAATATAATGAGAAAGCTTCGAAATACTAAGCTATCGGGAGTTACACGTGTTATTGTGAGTCAACCATAAAAGATAGACATATGCTGTCGTGGGATATTTTTTACATAATTTTAAGGAGAACATTTCCGTCATACATGATTTCTGTGTAGCTTTAACCATTAAGGTTGTACACGCGACGGAAGCTTAAAAATGGAGTAACTTCTCCCGTTTTCCCAACATTTCCCTTCACTGCTCTGCTCCTATTAATTGTAGCGTGATGAAAAGTATACTATAACCAGCACAGGAGTATGACAAATAATTGTACCAAGTTTCGTTAAAATCCGTCGAGTAGTTTTTGTTTCTATAACGGTTATACAGACAGACAGACAGACAGACAGACAGACAAAAATTTTACAAATTGCATTTTTGGCATCAGTATCGATCCCTAATCACCCCCTGATAGTTATTATTTTGGAAATATATTTCATGTACAGAATTGACCTCTCTACAGATTTATTATAAGTATAGATATAGATTTAAAAATACAAATCACAACTCTTTTACAAAAACAAATATGAGATAATATTTTTAATATTACAAACTTTACTTTAAACTGAATTTCAGATTTTTTGATAATACCTGTCCGGTCACCTGTTGGAGTATAATTTGGACATCGTCTAAAAAAAGAGCACAAGAAGGCATTTTATTAATAAAAATACAAAAAAAAAGTTAAGGTCAGTCGGGGAAAGTGCGCCATAAAATTTTCATAGCTGGATTCAATGCAAAATAATTTCTTTTTGTGCTGACTTAATAATATTAATTTAAGAACATTCGGTATTTAGTGATAACGATCTATAGCCATTCAAGGAAATCAGACAATTAATTAATAATATTTTACTCAAAGAAAAAAAATGGTAGTAGGCGCACTTGCCTCCGGAAATGGGGCAAGTGCACCTGTGTTAAAAAAAACGCCAATATGAAACATTATAAAGAAAACACTCATTTTAGTCCATAGAAAAATAAGTTTTACCCGCATTGCTCTTGGATAATTTTTAATCACTCAACATTATAACAAACTATGGCTGTCAAATCAAATTGGGGCAAGTGCGCCATATATTTGTAAATCAGGGCTTCGAAACATTTTACAATTATTTTTTTTGCTATATTTAGGTATTAATATTGGAGTTTTATATGCGGATATGTTGTAATAAAAAAGTGGTAGCTTTAATACGAAATCTATTTTATTTCTAAAAACTAAAAGAAAAGGCACATAAATGTAGGAATTAATAATTTTGAATGCGTTATAACTCAATTACTTTGAATATGGCCTTATGACATTTGATGTGTTTTAGCTGCATTATACCCAGATAACGTGCGTGATCGAACAGTTCAACCTATGGTTAACCTATGGTTTTTAGTGGAACTGTATTTCAGTTAGTAGCATAGATATGATTGCGGTAAGTTTATAGCATCAATAGTTTTCGATTTTTTTTAGGGCAGGTGCACTTACCCCGTCGGCGCACTTGCCTCTAGCCGCGACGGTGGTTGGAGGTTGACTAAAAGAATGTCGGGCAATTACCTTGCTTTCGTCTTGCCAGTATTGAGCTCCGACAACGTATCTATGTAATAAAAACATCTGAGGTGGCCGCAGTGTACGAAAGAAATAGGTAATATTATGTAATAACTACGCCTTTGACCGGGCGCCGACGCCGCTCCGCGCCAACCGACCAATGTACTCACGCGAACGGCCGGCGACACTGCCCTGCACTCCCGCACAATGCGCATTCCAACGATGCATTAGGATAATTGAATAAATTTTGTATTTAGTTTACTGGGAATGCGCATCGGTAAACGAATGTTCTTTACTCCTAATTTCGCTCGATAGCTTTGTGCACAATAAAGTAAAATATCACAACAATTTACTAATCGCGAGTATACGGACATGGTGCTCAGCTTTGTATAGCACAGAATGGGGGAAATTTTGAACAATTATTAAAGTATATGTAGGTAAGTAAGTTAATTTTAAAAAGGTTATTCTTAATAGATTTATTATTGTTGTACATAAGTTGATTCCAATTCTTTAAATACTCTAAAACACTTTTAACTTTATTTATCTTGGTTTATCAGATTTTAAATACTTCTATTATGTTTTTAATAAGTACGTTATTATTGTTTTTACGAAATGTTTTGCCGGTGTTTAGCCCTACAGGTACGAACGGAAAATTGGAATCTTTAAAAAAAATACTTTATTTTTCACGTTGGCGAACAAAGTCGCACTTATGATACGTCAAAACAATATAAGTACTTACATAAAAATAACTATTATTACTTCTAAATAACAATTAAAATTACTTATATAACTATGGATATTTTAAATTAGGGATAAAATTTATAATGAATACAAAGTACTACAAACCGAAGCAACCAGCTCGGGCTGGCAGGTAAGGTGTAATAAAAGGATAACGCGTCGCTATCCTCACCAGCAAGGATATGAACCCTAGCTTAGCCAACCTAGCAGCCTTTCACCAGCTACCTAAGTGATGACTACCCGAAGAAAAAAGGCAGAAAGAAACTCCGGGTTTACTTTTTTGTCATCAATTGTTTAGTACATCTTTTGTATTTTTTCCAAGTCTTTCTTGTACATTGTCACAATAGTTATACTATAAGCTAATGCGCGCACTTCACACGTAATAATTGTGACATAGTATTTAAATTCAAAAATTTAATTTTACATACCAACTACTGGTTAAATATGGTTGCTCTAAATAATGTAATGTATGATCATCTGTTTTACCCATGTTTGCAAAATAAATAAGTATATCTTTATCTTTAAAATAAAATAATATGAAATCCAATCGACTAAACTTGGAATAGCATAAAATAAAATTCAAGATAGAAAATAAAAAATAGAACATAAATTCATAATTAATTAATGGCGTACAGTAGCCAAATGTAGGCATTTACAATTATAATTTTCAGTCAAGAAAAAAAAAATTAGTAATGATATTATCTGAGGATATTATACAGGCAAACACAACAGATCGGTATGTCGTCTTTCAAAAATAACATTACACAATGATATATACGATTATGTCAAATAGGAATCATTAAAATGTCATTATTATAAATAAGAAATATATGAAACATTTTAGCCAGTTAATCTATACTTATAATAAATCTGTAGAGAGGTCAATTCTGTACATGAAATATATTTCCAAAATAATAACTATCAGGGGGTGATTAGGGATCGATACTGATGCCAAAAATGCAATTGGTAAAATTTTTGTCTGTCTGTCTATATAACCGTTATAAAAACAAAAACTACTTGACGGATTTTAACGAAACTTGGTACAATTATTTTTCATACTCCTGAGCTGGTTATAGTATACTTTTCATCACGCTACAATTAATAGGAGCAGAGCAGTGAAGGGAAATGTTGGGAAAACGGGAGAAGTTAATCCATTTTTTAAGCTTCCGTCACGTGTGCAACCTTAATGGTTAAAGCTACACAGAAATCATGTATGACGGAAATGTTCTCCTTAAAATTATGTAAAAAAATATCACACGACAGCATATGTCTATCTTTTATGGTTGACTCACAATAACACGTGTAACTCCCGATAGCTTAGCAGTTCGAAGTTTTCTCATTATATTTGTCTACTCTTACGTTTATAACACTCTCAATCATCCCTAATTAAAAAAGTTAACATTATTAAATATTCCATAAAAAATAATCATAGAAATCGGTATAGAAACACCAAAGTTATACATGAAATACGCTAATAATAAGCCATCACGCGTGAATACTGAATTATGCTATATGGTTCTTTCGATTTCACCAGGATCCCATCGTCAGACCCTGACCGGACAATCGGACCACCTGCATACAACCATACATTAAAAAAAATAATAATAAAAAAAAAAACATCCCGACAAATTGAGCACCTCCTCCATTTTTGAAGTCCGAAATCCACGCGGGCGAAGCTGCGGGCGGAAGCTAGTTACTAATATGTGTTAACATGGTGGGTCATTGTGTGCAGGACAAACTTTCCAAACCATCTTATCATTAAGGTAATCAGTTACAGTATAGTACCCTTTACACATCAATTCACGCTTGAGGTAACACTTGAATTTTTGTTCGGTTAAATTGGTAATTTTTATTATAATAATTAATGCTATTGACTAAGAATCATTTATTGGTTTTATAGAGCCTATGATTTGGGGCAAGTAAGTAGTTTATTTTTATTTCTAGTGTTTAGACTATGCAAGTTACTGTTCTTAATAAAACTATTAAGGTTTTTAGGAACGTACATTACTTATATTCTGAAAAATATTTTCGGTAGGTAAGGTCAGTATATTTACCTCCTTAAACATGTTCCTAAGAGAATCACGAGAGCGAAGGTTGTAAATAGCTCTAATCGCTCGTTTCTGCAAGATAAAAATGGTCTGCAGATCAGCAATAAAGGTCCACAGAAGAATACAATAAGACATAATGCTGTGGAAGTAAGCAAAATACCTTCGCCATAGCCACGTCAGTTAATTGCCTTATCTTCCTAATAGCAAACAAGTAGAGCTCAATTTACTATAAATTCCTTGAATGTGTGGTCCCCATTGCAATTTACTGTCGATTGAAACCTCGAGAAAAACCGTTGAGGGAACTAATTCTAGTTTATTCCCATCTTAACCAATGTTAAAACCCTCTCCTTCAACCAGCAGCAAGAATATGGCACATTTTTGTTTGATACGGATGTACCCATTTTATTTCGCATGCGCACGTGTGACTCGGGTTGGATCACGGGAGGTCTGTCGGCCACGTTACTTTAAGGTATTGCTGGCGTTTGGGTAAATACTAATCACTTTATTTCGGTGACGGCTAAAGGCACAAGTCTGAAACTATTTTCATTATGTTTTATGAACTTCGTGTTATGTCCAGTTTCGTTTCATAAACTAATCAAATCGGCTTCCTGTATATTGGAATTAAATGTAAATAAACATTGAAAAAAGAAGTCTTAAGTTTTCATATAAAATGCGATACTCAGTACGTTAGGGAAACTTTATGAGCGGATCGTCCTCGACCGTCTCAAAGTAGTAGTTTATTCTCACTATCTGCTCCTTCCGGAGCAGTTTGGTTTCCGAAATAGGCGCAATTGCGTGCATCAGATACTCCGCATCACGGAGCATGTCTATTCTATTTTCAAGTAGGTATAATCTCTATACCGGTGCTCTCTTCTTCGATGTTGAGAAAGCATTCGACAAAGTGTGGCACAAGGGTTTGTTGTATAAATTGTACACTGTCAACGTGCCCACACAGCTCACATCAAAGTTTTAAACGAGTTGATTGGTTACGTATGTATAGATTTACGCGTAGAAACTTACTTACTTTCTGAACCATAATATTGCGTGAGTAAAAAGTTAAATAACTTATTTTTACTAATTTAGTTCTTAGAAATACTTTACATTAGTTAAAATTTTAACCTTAGTTCATGTTTTACACAAAACAATAAAACGACAATTGCTTTTGACGCTATCTATTTCTAGAAGTAAATACTATTTCAAGCATTTAAACAACACTATTTTTTTAAATCCATAATTAAGTATCATGTTAATACTACAGATAATTGCAAGTAATAAAATGTTAACGTATATAGTACTAGCTTTTGCTCGCGACTTCGTCCGCCTCAAAAAAAATCCTGGGATAGCAAGTAGCCTATGTCCTTCCCAGGGTTTCAAATTATTTCTATACCAAATTTCACAGAAATCCGTTGAGTAGTTTCAAAGTTTATCGCGTACAGGCAGGCAGACTAATGCGTCGGAGGAATTTGTTTTATATTTTTAGAACTTTTTAAGAGGAACAATTCCGTCATTTATTTTTGTTGCGTGACTTAATCCGTTTACGCAGCGCACGTAGCAGAAACTCTCAAAAGGAATAATTTTTCCCCAGATTTTACAATATTTTTTATGAATGCTCCGCTCAAATTGGTCATAGCATGATGTTCCTCGAAAATGAGCTCCCCAACACTAAAATATTTTTTCAATTTGGACCAGTAGTTGCTGAGATAAACGCGTTCAAACAAACTTTTCAACTTAATATAATAGTAAAGAAGCATTGACCTAAGTATATTCTACTGATATAGAAGTAATATAAATATACTTATTGATCAAAGTTGTACGGAAATATTTTAATACGTTTATTTCAAAACTTTTAGCTTTCCGGAAGATAATACGCTAACTTGAGTTGGCGCAATTTTAGTCGTATACTCAAATAAGTGTTTTAGAAACACACCCCGCCTACTCACTCTAAATCGTAAAGTAATAATAAATAAGAAAATATAATAATGTCATTGCAATAGGTGCAGTGCTTGTTCTTGTTTTGAGAGGTACAGTGCCGGATTTGTATTTTTTATGAGTGTAGGCCACTTTACTTCTGCCGCCCCGTGTAGGTAGGATTATTATAAATATTCAATTCATTGTCATCATCCTCATTATCGGTCATATTCATTTCCAAACCTTCTAGAATTTCAGGATCGTATGTGCTTTTTTCATCGGGATTACTTGGATATAGTGGAGCGTTGAGGCAAGCTTGTCCATTGCACTGGCCACAAGCTAAAGAACATAGTAGCTCTGATTTTCTGCATTCACAGCGGGAACCACAACCATTTTTGCAATTGCAAAATATTGTGTTTAGTAGTTCGGCTGGTGCTGGAGGTAATAACGTTGTTATGGGCTCCAGGATTTCATTTTCAAGCTTCCAGCCCCATTCTTGAGGTTCTAAGTTCTTCCCTAGCCACGTTTGAATCTGGTAGTAGACACGATTGATATGTTGACGGGCTGCTACACTTGTTGGTGGAAGTGTTGACAATTGTACGGGTTTATTTAGTTTTGTTAATTTGATGAATTGCGTGTAGCGGAAATAATCAAGGTTGTCCTCAGATTTTGGAGCATTATATAATGCCAAAAAGATGCGTACTCCATTTTCAAATAAAGTTTGTACGGGGCAGTTTTCTTGTTGAAATACTTCCACCAGTTTATCCAAATTGGTAATTTTCTCCAATGCTCTAGTAAAAGTTTTTTTTTTTCCTTTTTTAAATAGTGCAGAAGTCGTGTCACAGCCACTAAAGTCGTGTAAAAATAAAAGGTGTTTTTTAATACGAGGATATTGGTCTTTTAGAAGAGTATATTTGTGTCTTAACATTGCCTTTGCCAACTTTTTTAAAATAAATTTCTTGTTGATGTGATTGAGTACGTCCAATTAAAATAACGAGCAAATCAAATTGCTTAAAAATTATAATTTTTTTGTCAATAATTGACTTTATACAACGTACTGATAACCGAAACTCACGCTTGACCCTGCATTAGCTCATATATGACTGTACGCTGCGCACTCTTCGCGCTCTACCTCAAAAACGGTTGATCGTATAAAAAAAAAGTTTAGACAAAAGTTGTAGAGAATTTTATACTCTACAACTTTGATGATAGGTGAAAATATCATTTAAGCAATAGGAACCGAGATATTCGCGAAAAAACGTTTTTTGTGATCTTTGACCTTCAATATCTTAAGACGCGGACACGATAGCATTTGTGACTTTTGAGACAATATTTAGGGCGACAAAACAAAGGTTTTTACCAATTTCCAGCTTATTATCTTTCATTCCGAGGTGAAACCCTAATATGGCTGGGTTATATGTATAAGGTGTAGAGTTTAGACATTCTTTTTTGTAAGCTCTATTATTATAAAAGCTATCTCATTTTTCTCTTTAAATTATGGCGAAATCGAAATGACTTAGTACAAAATATTTTTTATCATAATCTAATCATATTGGCAGATAAGTATACGTCTTCAGGTATATGATAGTTTAAGTATTTGATATCTCTGTAATTTATTTAAAGGTACAGTTATCTTGAATTTTGTGACTAACGTGGCCTTACCTTTGGTATTGCTCATAAATATGTAGACATGGGAAGTGGCATTTTAGGTACTTTATAAATATACATCGTCGCTACTTTTATTTAAGATGGCAACACAGCAGTGACATCTGACTGGCAGCAAGTAAAATGTCATTGTCACGTTTTGCAGCTGGTGTGTGGGTTCCGGTTTGCCGGTCGATAGTAATTCGATCGTGCGTGGCGGTCGCGAGTGTACGTACGCGTTATTATTCTACCTTCGAAACGAAGCATTTGGCTCGTCATAACTCAGGCGCAAAAATGTATATCGCCGAAGAGAGAGGCTCGCCTTATGCCCCTGATTATCGTGTCTATTTCAGTGAGTATTCGTGTCTACAATACTGCGGTAGCCCACGGGCCCGACTATTTTGTTAATACCCAGCGCCGCGTGTGTTCTGGTTCGTTCTGGGGTGTGCTGTTATCGTCCAAAATGTGTGTGAACTTCGACCTGGAACAGCATTTCATGTTGCTGTCTATCGTAATTTGCATCTGTCAATAATGAGCTACCTCACAAGTAGGGACCGAAACCTCGCTCCGGTGCTATGAAATATTAGTTAGCAATGCACCCGAATTGAACGCCATCACGATGGATTGCAGGGTTAGCCGCATAGGTAATGTTAGAAAGTTTATGTAGAGGTGTTGCTCCCTAATTGTAACATGCATGTAGTAACAGTAAAAGCAGCAGTATGCAGTTGATTGAATGGGAAGTTACCTTGAGCCAACATTAGAAAGTGCTGTCATGCAGTGCTGTTGCCACATATACGAATAAAGGACACAACATATTTTATTAATATTAAGTAACAAATGCATAAATTATGTTTGCATTATTTCACATAGAATATATATTTAATTTTATTTATTTATATATTATTTTATTTATTAACATAATCCATTATGTTTAAATAATGTAAAACAACTCTATAGAAGTCTGTAGCAGTTGTAACAGCCCGAGGGAGAGCTGCTCTGTGTGGAGCTAACAGACCACACAATAACATACATGGCTCAATTTAATAAAATGAAAGGAATGAGAAAATAATTGTATCTAAAATATTGTAGATGCAGATTATTTTATACTAGCTTCCGCCCGCAGCTTCGCCCGTGTGGATTTCGGACTTCAAAAATGGAGCCGGTTGCGAACGCTCGAGAATGTTCGTTTTACGAAGCTACTCGCTAGGTGATTTGCTTGCCTCTAGGTGCCAAGATAAGCCGCCTGCGTGTGCATTCGCGACCTTATATATGTACAAAAATAATCCTTATAGCATGATGCAGTATTCACGCGTGATGACTTATTATTAGCGTATTTCATGTATAACATTGGTGTTTCTATACCGATTTCTATGATTCTTTTTTATGGAATATTTAATAATGTTAACTTTATTAATTAGGGATGACTCAGAGTGTTATAAACGTAAGAGTAGACAAATATAATGAGAAAGCTTTGAACTGCTAAGCTATCGGGAGTTACACGTGTAATTGTGAGTCAACCATAAAAGATAGACATATGCTGTCGTGTGATATTTTTTACATAATTTTAAGGAGAACATTTCCGTCATACATGATTTCTGTGTAGCTTTAACCATTAAGGTTGCACACGTGACGGAAGCTTAAAAAATGGAGTAACTTCTCCCGTTTTCCCAACATTTCCCTTCACTGTTCTGCTCCTATTAATTGTAGCGTGATGAAAAGTATACTATAACCAGCACAGGAGTATGACAAATAATTGTACCAAGTTTCGTTAAAATCCGTCGAGTAGTTTTTGTTTCTATAATGGTTATACAGACAGACAGACAGACAAACATTTTACTAATTGCATTTTTGGCATCAGTATCGATCCCTAATCACCCCCTGATAGTTATTTTGGAAATATATTTCATGTACAGAATTGACCTCTACAGATTTATTATAAGTATAGATATAGATAATATGTATTTTGTAGATAAATAAAATTATGTTTTACAATGGTTATTATGTAAAGTATTATCAACATCATTATTCTAAAACATAAAGTAAAACTACATAATTGTGAATCAATATCATCATCAGCCTCTGCTGAACATAGGCCTCCCCAAAGATTTCCAGATAGACCTGTTGAAAGCGGCCTGCATCCAATGTGTTCCTGCAATTGATGAATACCTAGATTAATTGCTCAATCTGACTACTTTTAAACACATTGTTTTACTTTTAAACAAGTCAGTGGCCCCCCTGTCTGCACCCATGTCTATGGTCAAAAGACTATGTTATAGTGTTTTTAAAGTATTACATGTTCCCCAAGTTCAGACTCTGTGGAGCAACTCATTCTTTTTAAGGAAGATGATAATGAGACCTAATATTTTTTCTTCCAAAAAGTATTTCATAAATAGGTATTTTTGTATCTAGTATTTCAAATACCATCAGAATCAAATATCAAATCCAGAATATTCATTTATTGATATCTGAGATTCTTTATTTGCAAGTATCTTGTAACTTATACTTCAGGTATTTTATAGAATGGTATCTTGTACATCTCTGTGGACCACTAGCTTATTCATAATATCTGTAGTTATATAAGTGATATTTGATGTTATTTAGCAATAATAATAATAATTCTTATAAATTGTTTTAATGTATCATAATTGCAACTTTGTTCACCTACATGATAAATAAAGTATTTTATTTATTTAAGTAAACATATTGTATTTCATGGAGGGTGAACATTGGCCCAGTGACCAATGAATGAGTAGTAAGTAGTAGGCAGGAAATATAACGGCATGAGGAGTACTGAGCGGCGCACGTGCAAACTTCCAATGTTTTTCGCGGGTATTCGAAGTAATGTCGACTTGTTGGTGGCTGATAACTTGATAACAAGCGATAACTGCATTATGGTCATTAATCGCGCTGACGTCATGATGGCGCGCCCGCGCGCGTCGCGGCGCTTCCGGATACGCTCCACTCGGCGGCCTTGACTGCTTATACAGTTATATACACACGTCGACACGTACACCGCGTGTGTATCTGATATTTATGATAATAATTAATTGCCCATCTCTATTTTAAACTGGCCACAATTAATTTTTTTTTGTCCATCAAGTCCTTTCAAATTCATAAAATGTTGTAAAATGGAGCATTGCGTATTCTTTTAGTGTAACGTTGGTCAAATAGCAAGTAGGTACTTACTGCTGACATAAAATTGATTGAACTTAAAATAAATCTGACTAGGCCAAGAGATTGTATTACTTATTCGAAAAGAAAACCTTTTAGATACTTGTAAATCTACAATGAAGATTAAGCATGTCAAAACACATAATATTGTGCTACCTATTTTCATCAAGTTGAGTAGGTAGCGTATTTTATCTGCGCAGTATTCATAAATTATTGTCTCAGTTATTGGATGGACTATTTACACTACGTACATCTTTCGCCGACTGCTAACTATTGTTTTATTTAATTGAAATGCTGGGGGTCCTAGAGATTTCTTAAATGAGACAACCGATCATAATGAAAGGAATATATTGAATAATAATTAAAATATAAAAAACATACGATAATGCAATCAATGCAGATTAAAGTAAAACTACTTACTTAGCATTAAAACGTTACATAAAGGAGTGTACATAACAAGTAATAAACTTAGGGAGCATACACACACTTCATAATTTAAAAGAGTATTCTTGTGCATTTTGTGCAGAGGATGAGAGCGGGCCCATATCGCCGCTGCACGACATCCCTCTATGGGCGGACAAGTCGCAGAAATTGGTGAACATGGTGGTGGAAGTACCGCGCTGGACCAACGCCAAGATGGAGATCAGCCTCAGCGAGCCGCTGAATCCGATCAAGCAGGACGTGAAGAAGGGCGCGCTGCGGTACGTGAGCAACGTGTTCCCGCATCGCGGCTACATCTGGAACTACGGCGCCTTGCCGCAGACGTGGGAGAACCCGCGTCACGTGGACGGACGCACCGGCGCGCGCGGCGACAACGACCCCGTGGACGTGATCGAGATCGGGCAGCGCGTGGCGGCGCGCGGCGACGTGCTGCAGGTCAAGCTGCTCGGCGCGCTGGCGCTCATCGACGAGGACGAGACGGACTGGAAGCTGCTGGCGGTGGACGCGCGGGACCCGCTGGCGCCGCGGCTCAACGGCGTGGCCGACGTGGAGAAGCTGCTGCCGGGCCTGCTGCGCGCCACCGTCGAGTGGTTTCGCCTCTACAAGGTGCCCGACGGCAAGCCGCCCAACAAGTTCGCCTTCGACGGCGAGGCCAAGGACGCCGACTTCGCGTACGAGGTCGTCGACGAGGTGGGTGCTCAACTTGATGTACAGCCGCTTCAATGAAGAACTGTACTGACTCCAAATGCTCGTGCTGAAGTATGTGATCAATTTGTATGGAGAGTGGTGTATATTATTAATCGTGTGTTGTTCTCATGTGTCAGGTTCACGAGTTCTGGCGCGCGCTGATCATGGGCGAAGTGCCCGACTCCAACGACATTAACAAGTAAGTGGGCAACGTTCAATGACAATACTAAATGTGAAAGGGTTTACAGTTGACACTTGATGATTTTAGCCGCGTCGCGTTACGCCATGAACACTGCACAAAACAAACTGTAGTCGGCGTATTAAGGAAGGTTGTCTGTTCCTTAAAGAAGGTGCCCAGTCGTCGTCCGCAATTAACATTACACATTTTTCGCACTGTTATACTATTTAAGTTTATAAAATTAAAAATTATACTAAATAGTGTTTCAATGTCTTTCATCATTCAAGCGAGCTATTATTGATCAACAATAATATTATTATGTTACTTCGAAAAGTGAGAGGTGCCTTGGGTTTTGCACCACCAACCTTCGTCTCTTTTATTTTAATAGAAACTGGTTCTTATTTATTTAAATTGTAGAAAGACTAAAGTACGAATTTCCTAACAAAAATTATATGTTGATGACTCGTGCTAGAAGATGAAAAAAAAATTATATCTAAAAAAATATATATAGGATGTATAATGTATATCATCACACTATGACCAAGAGGAGCGGAGCATCAATAAAAAATGTTGCAAAAAGGGGAAAAATATTTCTCTTGAGACCTTCCGTCCGTTGCGCGCGCTGAGTAAACGGTTAAAGCTACGAAAGAAATACGTATGACAGACTTGTTCCTCTTAAAAATTTATTAGAAATATAAAAAAAGTCCCCCGCCGCATCTGTATGCCTGTCTATCGCGGTTAACTCAAAAACTACCCAACGGATTTAGATGAAATTTGGTACAGAGATAGTTTGAGACCCAGGGAAGAACATTGACAACTTTCTATCCCGGAAAAATATATAGTATGACGTTTAAAACAGAAAAGTTTAGCTCGGCGGGCGGAGCTGCGGGCAATAGCTAGTATTAGACACCTCAGAAGTATTAATGCGTTGCGGTGTGGCGCAGGATGAACGTGTCGGTGGAGGCGAGCGCGGCGCGGGTGGAGCGCGCGGCGGCGGGCGCGCTGCTCGGCGCGGCGCCGGCGCGCGGCCTGCCGCAGCCGCTGCCCGCCGACGGTGAGTGGCACAATATTACTGATACTGTAATGTGTCGAAATATAACATTATAACGCCGTATTCATATTTCATAAGCATTTAAACGGATTCCTGTCGGCTACCTTTTATGTACAATTTTTGTAGAATCTAATAGTCATCATAACGTTTTGTAGACCTCATATAATATTCATTCATTCATTCGGGTTCCCTCACGGAAAATTGCACCTTTCGCCACTGCTATAAGTACATATTCTGACGAGTTTTATTGTATTGTTTCAGTGGACAAGTGGCACTTCTTATCAAGCCTGTAAGAACTAAGCAAGCAACAAGCCCACTTCCTCTCTCCCGTCTCCCCCACCTCCACATTTGTCTCCCAGATCACACGCAGGAAGAGGAAAATATTAAGGAGGGATGACAGTTCTAACGCGCTCTGATGATACTTTACCATATTTTCCACGTTCAATCATCAAAGCGCTTGTATGCGCGCGATAGCCGCGACTATGCCTCGTCGTGTACATTAAACTACTTAATGCTTGACATGTTAGCCGGCTAACATGACAACTACATGACAGTTACATGACATTACACGTGTCACGGGAATATAACCATAAGGTTATTTTATGTAATGAATAATAATATTTATTACATAATAAGGTTATTTTTCCGTGACACGCGTAATGTCATGTGCCTGTGATGTTAGCCGGCTAATATTCCAATCATTCCGATGGCAAATGGTTTAAAAAATTCAGAGATGCATTTTTAAGTTTAAAGTACGAATTTCCCCATAATACTTAGTGTGGTTTACACTGGTCGTAAGTGACAACCCCGCGATGCATTTGTGTCGCTTGTTGCTGCGAGCGATGTCGCATGTGTGACGCAGGTTGTGTTCGTGGGTTTGTGTGGCGCCGCTCCCTCCCCCCGCTGTCTACTCTGCGCAGTGGGGATGAAGCCCCGGTGCGTCAATACTCATACTCAGTGTAATGATTTAAAACGTAAGTTTGAGGCAGGCGGGGGAAGCGACGCCGGGGCCACGCACGGTAGAGTGATTGTCTGCCATTACGTTGTAAGCTTAAGATGATTAATATTTATACTTGATTAAAGTTGATGTTGGCATGTGATGTTGTTTGTTTCTCCCCTGGGACCGGTGTCCCTGCCCGACCCGGGGCTTGGTTGTGTTCCGCCAGGACTGCCATCCGTCCTAAATTCCCCGATTTATCCTAGTTCGAAGAACGTCCGGGGGCCGTCTGGCAGGAGTTTTTAAAGTGTCCGGGTGTAACCCGTCTAACATGTAGCAAGAACTTACCGTCTACCATTTTCTTCTTATTATTCTAATCCTATTTACCTACACATGGAAACTTGTAATTAGTTCTATTATATATTTTTTTTTTCTTATCACTAATGTACTATACTTACTTAGCTGTAAGCAATGATAAAAGAAGTATAGAGGATGGGTGATATGGTCACGTGACATGCGGCACATTTAATGCATAAAATGGTGCCGACTCCGCCCCTTACAATAGTGATATGCTAGTACCGAAAATTTTGTATCGACATCGAAGAATTAAGAGAGACAAACAAGCCCCAAAAAGATCAAATACGAAAGGGGTTAGGAACTACCATAATATAAATATAACAAACCATAATGTAAACAAACAAACTGAAACTGATTTATAAGTAACAATTGTTAAACAAAGCAGTACCTGTTGTGTCAAACATCCAGTTGTGTTTGATCTATATTTGTATGTTGCACTATTCCTTGCTAAAAATTTAAGTTACAGATTAAGATATTTATTTAATACATGATAAATGGAATAAGATAGCGTAGCCAGCAATTATTTGGTTGGTTTTATTTTATTTTATTATTATGCTCTTTGATCGAGAAACATAACTATGGTTCAGCAAACTAAAATCAATGACCGTAAAAATGGTGGTTAAGATAATCAATTATAATAATTATTTGCAATAACAACAATATGATTATGTATCTATTTCCGTGCATGCAAAGGTTGCTCGAACCATAAGACCGCCAATTGTAAAAATATATCTTACATTTCATCTTTATGTTGTTTCTTTTATGTTTATCTATTCTTTTATGTAACAATTCTAATTTTATTCATAGCAATATATTAAAGTAATATTACTATTAGGTGAAGTATAATAATCATTACTATTTTACTTATCGGGAATATTGTTGGAAAACAGTTATCTTTACTCGCGTTAATTAAACGTGTGGTTTATGCATATCTTTTCAAAATGTAAAGAAATATGTATTTGGTGTAGGATTCCAATCACGTCGCTCAATATTCTCAATTCATTTTGCCTTGGTTTTTAAATTTTTTGGTTATCTTAAAAAATATTCTAATTTCACTTAGTTTGTCGTTCTGAATAATACAATATTGATGTGTGCTCTAACATTCTTTCAAAGACAAAAACCGTAACTGATAAACGGGCGTCTGTTAAAATATCGATATCAATAATTTCTAAACAAATCCACCCACCCATCCCTAAGCTCGTGTGTAAACAAACATAATGATTTTAATGTGTATAAATCACGCCTAAAAGGGTCCAAAGCTTAACAAACCAGATCCACATATCATTTTAATTGATAAAAACACATCCAAAAAGTAAATAAGTATACAAAGATATTTGCTAATTTTCGGTAAAAACAGTTACTAACCTATGAAAAGATATTTCGGGGTCTTTCTTGCGCGAATTCGATTTGCATCCTTTCACACAACACTGAGTCATTTTCGAAACTTAACAAATACACTAATAAACACACTGAACAATTGAGAATATGATTATATTACTTTAAATTCAATATTTATGAAGATTTGTTTACATCGTCTGACACTACATGTACTTGCTGACTGGCCCGCATAAAATGAGCGTTTCTGCCGCAAGGCGGTCCCAGTGTGTTGAAGTAAACGAAATAGTGCCATATGCGAAGAAAGCAATTATTTTTGTCTTTTTTTGTTGCGTTCCAAATAAGCTTTGAGTAAAAGAGATAGACATATATATTGACAATTCTGCGTCGATTTCCCTAACATAAATATAACTTATTCATATAGCTAACTTTTGAGGCCTGTCCTCTTTATATTTAGTCATTGGCTGTAAGTCCAAGTAGTTTAGCTGTAAATCAATAAAATAAAATATAATATTCATAAACACCCACCCGCTGCGTCTGTCTGTCTAAATTCGGCAAACTACAAAATTAGCAAACTGATTTCGATAAAATATAAGTACCTATGGGTTTTTTTTTAGAACTAGGAACCCACCATATCCATACACTAGGAAGTTCGGCATTGTTAGTGACTAGTCCAAAGGGGCCCTTATAGGTTCCCGTGCCAATATCCCAAGGCTCCGCGAATGGGATACGGTCTTGCCACGCTAACAAACTTAGTGTCAGCTTAAAAAAAAGTATATGAAATGTAATACTTAGTATGAGACAGTTTAAAGCCTCGGGAAGGATATTGGCTACTTTTTGTCCCGGCAAAATATTTGTAGCTATAGCGCGGCTTTTATTTCAGAAACCATTCATGGCGTCGAATCCGCGAGCAAAAGCTATTATATATTTACATATGAAACAGAGTCCCTCCGCCGCGTCTGTCTCTCTAAACGCGGTAAACTCAAAAACTACCGAATAAGTAGATTTTCATACGGTTTTCACTAATGGACGAAGTGATGTAAGCGGAAGGTTTACACATATTAATATAAATACATATTAAATACATACTTAATTATTTTTTTCTACAACAGATTAAAAAAATATATAGGCATAGGTATCTCTTATAATATGCTCTGCTATCCGTGCGAAGCTACTTACCAATTTGTAAAATGGCACTTACACGCTATTTCTACCCGTCGTACATTGTTATTATACGATCCAGAATAGGGAATGCAATCTCGTTTTCGCGAGATCTCGGCCATATTTTACAAGACTGAGTCTTGTAATTTTTTTTACGAGATTGCGAGATTGACCATTGCAACATATTTTGGACCGTCAGATGAAATACTGGTGGTAGGTCTCTTATATGTAAGAGTTCGCCTGGGCAGATACCACCGCAATGTCAATTTCTGCCGCCGAGCAGCAGTGTGTAGTCACTGTTGTGTTCCGGTTAGGACATTGTAGCCAGTGTAACTATTGGACATAATGAGACTTAACATCTCATGTCTCAGGATGGCCAATAAAAAATAATTATAATTTGATAGTAAATTATACTTATAGATTTACTTGAGTACTGTTTTTATTCCGAAATAAAACGGATAATAAATATGCCAAATTACATGCATGTTTTATTTTTATCTTATATGTTGATTACAATTCGTAAATGGATTTAGTAGCTTTTGCATATGTTTTCCGTAAAATATACTTAATTCTCGAGATCCCGTGTTTTACGAGATCTTGCGAAACTGGATTCGTTGTCCGCGAGATCGGAGTTAGGTCTAAAATCTCGCGATATTGCATTCCCTAAACCGAAATATGATGGTTCCGTTAATCGACTCGCGTGTCGGTGGCACAGTGCGAACAGCGCGGCGACGCGATGTCGGCTCACTTCCGTTGGATTGTACTCGCAGCGGCCGCAGCACGGCGCCTCGCGCCTCTACTCGAGCGTGGCACAGGTGGAGAACTTACTCAGTTGAAAAGAAACACGAAAGTGTCTCCACGTCAAATAATTGTAAATACTTACAGCTGCCATCCTTCCCAGCTTCCTGAGTTTGTGCCATATTGCAAAACAGGACGAGTATTTTCGAGAGTCTGAGTTATAAAATATTTGTCGTTAGTGAACCTGAAGTTTCACTTCCCTGAATTAATCCTTGGGTCGGAAAACTAATTAGTTTTATATTTTCCATTATAAAATAATTGCTTACTAATCACTATGAGCTAAATTGGTTCCTTCCCCCACACTTCTTTCTCCAGTAAAGTTGGGGTAGGATACCCCAACTTTACTCTAGGACCCTGCAAATTACTACATAGTATAAAACAAAGTCGCTTTCTCTGTCCCTATGTATGCTTAAATCTTTAAAACTACGCAACGGATTTTGATGCGTTTTTTTAATAGATAGAGTGATTCAGTAGGAAGGTTTATATGTATAATAATAACATCCATTAAATAGTGGAGAAATACTGTTATTTTGATATGTTATACCCGTGCGAAGCCAGAGCGGGCCGCTGTGTTTTTATATACAACGTTCACAGTTTTTCTCTAGTGTATTTAGTATCAGCATTGCACCCGTGCGAAGCCGGGGCGGGCCGCTAGTATAATAATAGAAGAAGTAGATATAATAATAGGTAAGTATTATAGCTTTTAATGGCTTTGTCTGATAAAAGTTAATGTCAGACTCGATGGTTAGAGTGCGAGAGCTGTGCGCGTGACGTGGTCTCGACGCTCGGTGTTTGTGTTCCGTGGTGTGAGCTCTCGGCTGTGGTGGCCGCTTTCCGAGCGCGATCGATGTACCTACTGTGCACGCAGAGGATTGTCGCCGCCTCGCCAGCCGTCGCGGCGCCTTCTCTGCATCGCATCTCCACAATGTACACTCAACAGTCAACACTGTCAGCACTTTTTTAATATTGTAGGTAAGTAATATTTAATAATATCAACCCTGTAATATATTATTATACCTACACTGGCAACTGCTGGGCACAGATCTCTGCTACTGAGAGAGATTAGACCTTAGTCCACCACGCTGGCCTAGTGTTAGATTTCACATACTTACCCTGAAAATTCTAATGGAGAACTTCTCAGGTACCTATGAGATTTCCTTCACCGTTAAAGGAAGCTATAATTAACAAAGAATACACGCATAACTATAAAAGTCAGATGTGCGTGCCATTGGGATTACAACCTGCGGGCGTTCGTCTTGTAAGTTAAGTAGGTGTAACATCGTATAAGTAACTTGCTATTGTGTTAAGTATTATTTTTGTTTCCTGACAACATTTCCTGCGAATGCATCTTATTCCCTACGTGCCACTAGTACACATAAGAGATTCTGACGTGTAAGTTATGTTTACGGTGCCAATAAACAGTACAAGTATTACAATATGTATTTCGCTGTTCAAGAAATTGCCTAATTTCTGTTTTAAATTAATTCACTGGCAAAAAAAATATCATACATAATAACCCGCATTCAAAAAGCAACGGCAAAATATTCGACAATCGAACGCTTCCACCTGTGCCCCCGCGTATTGCAAAAAATATTTTTTCAGGTATGTCCGGGGAAAAACCCATATTTCGTTCAAATACCCGGGATTTTTGCCGTGTTCATCTGGCGCGGCGTCAGCAATTTAGGTGATGGTAGCCCTAGGTCGTAGTATCAACTGCAGTATAATTATAGAAACTATGTTTTTAGCTTATACTAAAAACATCGTTTCGTCGTATATTTTTGTTAAGTAAGTATACCTTCTTACCCCGTATCTGATCTTAGCCGAATGAACCTTCCTAAAATACACTTAACAATAATATAAATTATAAAAAAACAAGCTAAAAAAGCGTCCGATTTTACCTCAGCGCATCATACATACTCCCGAGCCCAGAGATGGCGAACCACTGGAACGCGTGTCAGTGGTGGCACGTGACCAAATTATTCGGCCACGTGAGTAATAATAATGCTAAATTTTGTATTAAGTATATTATGTATTTCTTTGGGCATCAGGTGCAGTGGAGCCCCTTCGCTAAGCCCCGATAAAAAAAAAGAAAAACAAAGACATAGTTGGGGTCTAAAAGCATAAGGTCAGGTGGGGCAAGTGCGCTGACGGGGCAAGTGCACCTGCCCTAAAAAAATCGAGAACTATTGATGTTATACAATTACCGCAATCTTATATCAATGCTATTAACTGAAATACGGTTCCACTAAAAAACACAAATGGCTCTGTTCATTTTAATACGATTTATTCGCCATTTTATTTTAAGTGTCATTTAGACCTGTAAACAGAGATGAGCACGTGAAAGATAACATCAAATATTTCAAGATATGTAACATATTTCTGTAAGCCAGTAAAGTGAGTAGATAGTTTAAACCTTTTATTTTAACTTCCTACCTGAATTTTATTTATATATACTAAAATAAAGGATTTTTTAGCAATGCGAAAAAATGTACCTCATAATTGTCGAGTAAGGCAAGTGCGCCACAGTTACTAGTAGTATGGCGCACTTGCCCCTGAACCATATATCACCAACCTTTTTTGAGAATATATTTTACTAATATGAATTATTATTATTAAAGTACTCAAGGTATTTTGTTTTAAGCCGACTTAAATAAAAGGGCCTATGAGTTAATTCGTCGTATATTTGTTTGTTTTAGATCGTTCGTTTTTACAAAAGAAAAACTGAAATATTTTGGTCTAGAGTAACTTTACGTGAAGAGGTTGCAACTGTTCGATCAGGCACGTTATCTGATTCTAATGCAGCTAAAACATATCAAATGTCATAAGGCCATATTCTAAGTAATTGAGTTATAACGCATTAAAATTTTTAATACCTACATTTTTATGTTTATTTTTTTAGTTTTTAGAAATAAAATGGATTTCATATTAAGGCTACCTTTTTTTATTATTTTTTTAAATATAGCAAAAAAATGTGTAAAATGTTTTGAAGCCCTGATGTACAAATATATGGCGCACTTGCCCCGAATTTGATTTAACAGCCATAGTTTGTTATAATATTGAGTGATTAAAATTTATCTAAGAGCAATGCGGGTAAAACTTATTTCTCTATGGACTAAAGTGAGTGTTTTCTTTATAATGTTTCATATTGGCGTTTTTTTTACACAGGCGCACTTACCCCATTTCCGGAGGCAAGTGCGCCTACTACCATTTTTTTTTATTTTGAGCAAAATAATATTAATTTATTGTCTGATTGCCTTGAATGACTGTAGGTCGTTATCACAAAATACCAAATATTCTTAAATTAATAAAATTACATTCTTAAGTCAGCACAAAAAGAAATTATTTTGCATTGAATCCAGCTATGAAAATTTTATGGCGCACTTTCCCCTACTGACCTTAAGTATTCTTTTTTTATAAATAATGACATGTCAACCATTATAGGTTTGCCATTCCTGCCCTAACACATACTTAGTATAATACCTACTTACGATGCGCATTTAGAGCAAAATCCCGTCTTGACATTATGATTCTCGGGTACAGAGCGGCTGCTCTTAGAGCCTTTATACACTCGTTTAAATAGGCACATGTAGGTGACGTAGGGTGTCGTCAATGGCCGACCTACTTTTTTATTTGCGAAACGATCTCGCAACGTTTCATAACGAAATACGTAGGTAAGTACCTCTGCGGTTGTTTGGTTTTCTGACCCTCTGAAATCAATTTAACATCACATAACAAATGGTCATAGTAAGTAATAAATAGCAAAGACCTTGCATGTGGTCATGATCATTCTTGAATTCTTGACTACTCTGGCGTTGTCGACAATTCACACAATTCACGGCTGCGGAGCTGTGTATATACCTATGAATTATAATCATTTTTACGCTAGTTCGTCCCTGTAAATTACCTTAGTAAGAAAGGAATACTTACCTTAGCACACCTACCTATCTGTCTTATTTGTAAATCGATTCCAAAGCAGAAATATCTATTTTTAATTTGGATTACGATTTTTCAGAATTGTTTCGAATTTTTGGTCCCATTTGAATGATTCTTTTCGAGTTCGAATACGTATGCTTCGGAATGGTCGCATTTTAATGTCCTTGGTAAATATAGGACTTTGAACTTCAATGATGCAGAAGGGAAATCATTAAAATCTAATAGGATTTAGATGATTCTCTATTTATTCGGTTCGATATAGTTAGTTTCAACAAACCAGCATATTATATTTAAACATTGACGTTTGACCTTGAACTTCGAAGATGCAGCAGGGAATTCCTCAAAATGCATCAGGATGAGAATTAGTCATCTTGTATTGGGTTTAATTAGATGTTTTATTTTAGAACTAAGTTAGTTAACAAAACAGAATCGACTTCAAAAACCCCTTACCTAAGTACTTACAACCCAAAAAATAATTAAACTTTACACACACAAGCAATAGGTATGCTTCTTTTCAATTCGTGTTTTTATGTTTAAGTAAGTATGTATGTGCACATATTTTTTTTTGGTGTTGGTGCCTTTTAATTTGCCAGCTAAGCCAAGTGAACAAATGTGTACCTAAGTACTTAAGTACCGATACAAAAACACTGGTCAATATAAGTACTTACTTACTGATATGTAAGTAAGTACTTATTTACTTACCTACTTAGATGATTATGATTCATATTTTTAATTAAGTAAGTACTTACTTATAAGTAATAAGTCATTTACTTATAGGTAGGTAAGTAAGTAAGTACTTACTTATAAGTAATAAGTCATTTACTTATAGGTAGGTAAGTAAGTAAGTACTTACTTAATGCCAGTGATTTATTGTGAGTCAACTTCAAGCTCCAGCTTCAGTTCTTCAGTAAGTTTAATATCTAAAGCGCCACACATATCCATCAAGTCGAGACGGTGACAATTAGAAGAAACCCTGTTATCATAAGTAGGTAAGTAAGTACGTTAAGTATATTATCATTACATAGATATTTTGTAACTATTTAAGTACCTTGTATTAATGCGTGGTAAGTACCTAGTTATTAAGTATGTGGACACTTTCAATTAAGTAAAAAACTTAGGTAACGTAGTTATAAGTAGTTGATACCGGCTCAGGGCATCCTTGTAGAAATAGATTCTAGCAGGCTTTAGCGCCGGGAACGCGCTGGATAACATGACGTGGGTCGAAAAACGAAAGCGACTTTGCTTTGCAATACGAGTTTGCGGGTGCGGGCGCGAGAGGCGACGGGCGCGGGGCGGAAGGCTCGCCGGGAGGGCGCCGCGCCGGCCAGCTCGCGGCCCGCGCCCGCCGCACGCCGCCTCGCCGCCGCCGCACCGCGGCAGTGCGCGACGCGCGAGGCTGTGCGGTAGACGACGGCGACGACCCTTCTGTCCCTGTGCGCGTGCAGGCTGCGAGGCGACACTCGGTGCATTCGGTTAGCGCGGCGACTCGAGCGGCGCCATGCGCTGGGTGGCGTGGGCGGTGGTGACGGCGGCGCTGGTGGCGCTGGCCGGGGCCGCGGCTCGCCGCACCGACCAGGACTTCGAGTTCGACGAGGATGTGGTGAGACCGCGCACGACACGCGACACCGCGCTCGCTCTCTCAGCTTAATGTTCCACTTACACACGATAAATCGATAGAGGTTCACGTGCGTCGCTGTAGATAGAACGCGCCTGTTTTGCCGCCCGAATATGATACGCGAATATACCTTATCAGTCTTTAAAATTGGCACTTAAATCTCATGCCATTGTCATCACCAGTCAGTACAGAACACTTGAATTGACATTAGCCATGGCCTATATCGGCCCGAGTACACACCTAAGTAAGTCTGTTGTGATATTTATAAAATTTGAACATGGTTTAAGTTCTACGTAGCTAGGGTATTTAGTCTTTGAAAACACAATATACTTAACTACCTGAGTAATGTTGAGAAACGTAATGGGCCTGGGTTCCTTAATCATTTGTTTATTTAGCTATAACATTTTGCCTGTACGCAGCATTACATTAATAGTTGTTATTTAATTCGGATGTAATATCGTGGGCATGCATAAAATATGCGAAAACACTTACTTGCAATACGCACTAGACACAGTATCCAGGTAAGGCTATTATTGCCTACTGCCTAATAGTCTGACGCCGTCGTAGTCAGTAGGTAAGTATATTCTGACTGAAGCCTTTCGATCGCTTTTTCAATGACTGAGTAAACTGATAGGTTATGAATTACGTTACGATCAACGGGTTCTGAGTCTGACCAGTGTCTCCACTCACAATTTTGATTTTATACTAGATTTTACAGGAAAATCCTTTAAAACATTTAAAAAAATATATGTTAGGAAACATTATTTAACAAATACTTACCTTTTTGTGTATTTAATTGGGTAAAATTGGTGTCAACATAAGTAAATTTAGGCTTTATTCTATACGATCTTTTAACCTGGATCTACGTTTTATATCGTCACAGAACGATCTTTTCTATGAATAATAGAACATCTTGTAACTGGATTTTGAGGTCAACAGTTGCAATTAGTAGGATTATGCCCTCTGATTACAAATTCATCACTCTCAAGTTTCGCCAAAATCCTTTTTTTTATACTATAACTAAACAAAAAATTCAAACCTCAAAATCTGCGGAGAAGAGATTCATATTTGTACAATGATTCCTAGTGTACACCGATCCAACCTTTATTTTTTCTGGTTTCGCGGAGAAAGTACCTTATTACCGCCTAGTCTTCGTGTAAGTTTGATTTTATCCCTAAGCCCCATAAATCTCTTACTACGACTGAAAAATTCCTTGACTTGTATAAAATTAGGCTATTGCGCCCCGAAAATGGGATAAATTATAATTTGAATGTATATCTAGAGTAGTCATAAATTATAATTTGAATGTATATCTAGAGTAGTCATAAATTATAATTTGAATGTATATCTAGAGTAGTCATAAATTATAATTTGAATGTATATCTAGAGTAGTCATAAATTATAATTTGAATGTATATCTAGAGTAGTCATAAAGTCGTCGATTTACCGTATCTATACATTAAATATATTCGGAAAAAATCTGGTAAATGCAAGGCATAGGCAAGAGCACGTAAATAAATCAATAAACTTTGTTATTTTCTGTTTGCTCAAATGTTCGTTAGCCTATCTCATTAAAAGCATTAATTACTTAGTATATCCAAAATCTAATAAGTAACTGAAAAATATTTGAGTTTACATACTTATAGGGTAAGGAAACAGATAGATACAAAAGGAAGCCGGACTACATGCTTCGCACGTAGCCTGTTCGGGGGATGTGTATCGGTTTATTTTTCTTTATGTCACAAGTCACAACCTTTCAAAGTACAGCATAAATTGACCTCCGGTTTAAAGAACGTCTGACGTGCCGCAAAACGGTTTAAATTAAAAAAACAAATTTGTATCTACTGGCTATGTGATATTAAGTTGTAAAAAATATAATACTTAATGTTTTCCTATTAAGTACTATAAGTAATACCGTGATCATGTTCGATTTTTGTCACATTATCGTAATAACATTATTGCGACAGAGTTATTACAAAAGCGTTTTTTTTATTTTAAATTCTGATGATCATTTAATCATCAATATAATATTATGATTATCGATTCGCCAATCCCTAGTGGTAACGCAAATATTTTGTGTATGCATTTTTTAATGTTTGTTACCTCAGAGGCTCAGAGGAGTCAGAACTCGATAATTTATTGACCGATTTAGCCGCATGTCGTCCAAGTAAAAAGTAAAATTGAATTTGAGGAGTTCATTCGTGTATGTTGGAAGTTTAACGTCAAAAACAATGTTTAGAATGTGCGATCACCATAAAACTACACTGAACCTAAAAGAGTTAGGTATTAAAATCTTATTTGATGTTTTATTCTTTGCTGCGTCTTCGAAATTCCAGATCTAATACTCCGTCTACTTCTCCTCCCTTTCCCTTCCAACCATCCTAAGAAAACTCCTTCTCCTTCCTTTTCTCTTCCTTCTCTCTGTCCCCTACCTTGTTCCTCCCGGGCCCTGTGACCGAAAAGACGTGGTTTCCAGCGTACCGTCCGTTGGCACCCCCGGCGATAACGGTAGGGCCCACCACATCCTCACAGGGACTGCCGTGGTTGCTCAGCCGGGGGATCGCTTGTACACCGTTAGCAGGGTAACCACGGCAGATCTCAAAAAGAAATACTTCGTCTATGGCTGTGACCGTGTAGTGGTGTGAGCAGTCACCAGTGAGATTGAGAGTGACGAGTTTGGTGTGGTGTTGCAGGAGGCGGGCGGCGCAGGCGGCGGCGCGGGCGCGGTGCGAGCGCCGCGGCGCTACGTGTATGAACCACACAGTGAGTGCGCATCTCCTTAACGTTTAGGACTGAGCATTATAATATAACGTATGCCTTTACAGATTTTGGCCTACTCTAAATCTGTATAGATTGTTATGGCAACAGTGATTCAACTCATAACGAGCGCTGTGGCAGTATCTCTGTTTAGTGTAGCATAATTAGATCTAATATAAAATTATAATTTGCAAACAGACATTGTTTCTTACGAATTGTAATAGCAATATATTTTTTTTCAATCTATTGGAATTTTAGTAGTGGTTTATTAATCACATAGGTATCAATTAATAATTCAATTTTCAAAAGACATTACGCTCTTTACCGTGGCCGTTGCAGTTTCATTTATAAAATATTCCTGATCCGATCCCAAAAGGTCTTACATCCGATTACAAGCGTTATACGTACGTAGTGTGTTCAAAAAGTATCGCGGATTTTGTGCATTTTCAAAAATTATTTATTTATTCATGAATATCTATTTTCTCCCCTTCAAAGTAAACCCCCTGGGATATTATACATTTATGCCAACGTTTTTTCCAATCTTCGAAGCACTTCAAAAAATCTTTTTTTTTGTATCTTATTCAGCTCCTTCTGCGATGCCGTCTTTATCTCGTCAATCGTGGCGTAGCGTCGTCTTTTCATGGGCCCCTTCAGTTTCGGGAACAAGAAAAAGTCACAGGGGGCCAGACCTGGGGAATACGGTGACTGCGGTATCATTAGTGTGTTTTTTTTTGGCCAAGAAGTCGCGTACAAGCAGCGATGTGTAAGCAGGGGCGTTACCGAAATTGAGCAATTTTGGTACTCGTAAATCACATAATTATCTATATTCCTACTAGCTGACACGGCGAAATTCATACCTCTTAAAAAAAACCGGCCAAGTGCGAGTCGGACTCGCACACCGAAGGTTCCGTACAAACCTATAGGTATATAAGTAAAAGTTCACCCATCACGACAATCGAGTCATAGTTATGGTATTTTTATTGCAAAATGAAATCTATAACATTACAATATGGAAAGCTGGAGGAGCATAAATTAAAGACAAAGGTCTCTTTATCGTTTCAGTAATCCTTTATTTTATATTAACACATATAATTTATTTTATAATATAACTGAAATACCTACACTAGCCTTGCAGCAGCCTTGCAAAAATCTGCTGATGAATGATGGCAAATTTTTTTATCAAAGTTATTTAGGCACTATTTAGAAATCTGGTGCAAAAATATGTGATGAAACAGAAAAATTAAGGTTTTGCGAATTTTTCCTTTATATTATGTGCTATAAAACATTCTACTGGAAATAATTCCCTTTAGGTTTTGATTCCCTTCCGATTATATAAACTCATAACGCCTCAATATACATACATAAGTATAATATATTAGCGTTGCTGTAGTGAGCAGTAGTTTGTATGTGTTTGTGAAGCGCGGCGCGGCCGTGCGATGTGTTGATCAGGCGGTGCGTTGTGTTGCAGACTCGCTGTGCCGTTCGCTCGTGTGTAAGAAGCGCGAGGTGTGCGTGCTTCGTGACGCCTTCACAGCTCTCTGCGCCAGTAAGAAGGATATTCTTCGGAAAGGGTAATATAACCTACACTAATATAAAGCTGAAGAGCTTGTTTGTTTGTATGAACGCGCTAATCTCAGGAACTACTCGTTCAAATTAAACAAAAAATATTTTTGTGTGGGATAGCCCATATATCAAGGAAGCCTATGCTACATAACATCACGGTTTGACCAATAGGTGCAGAGCGTCAACGAAAAATGGCTCAAGAACAGGGAAAATATATTCCTTTCGAGAGCTTCCGTTGCGTACACTGCGTAAACGGTTAAAGTTACGCAACAATCATGCATGAAGGAATTGTTTGTCTTAATAATATGTAAAAAATATACTTATTTTAAAACAAAGTTCGCTGCCGCATCTAAGTGCAATGTGCATATCTCAACGCGAGAAACTTAAAAATTATGCAGTGGCTTTAGATGTATGGAGATAGTTTGAGACCCTGCGATGGACTTGGGCTACTTTGGGGCCGTTTAAGTATTACGTAACGTAATTTGGGAGGAGGGGGGGGGGGTCTCATAGAACGTTACGATGTGTTACAGGAGCGGAAGGGGGGGTTCGAACAACGCGCTATGTCACATTGTTTTTTTATTTTAAAACAATAACAAAGGTATTTTAGCGACTTTCCGGTACTTTGCATGACATACTTAATTGGGAATATTAGAAAAAAAAATGTCTCTTTAGAGTTACGTAACTTTTGGAGGGGGGGGGGGGGTGTACACGAAAACGTTACGGCGCGTTACATGGGGGGTGGAGGGCTAAAAATCTTCTAAAATTGCGTTACGTAAGTAGTACTTGAACGGCCCCTTCCTGAGACTTTTATTTTGGAAAAGTGTTTCATGCGGGTGAAGCCGTCACCAAAAGCTAGTATTTTATAAACATTATGAAATTGAGATATTCGAATCCCATTTATACATCGCGTCGACTCAAATGTAGGTACGTTATAGGAACCTAAGCTATAGATATAGTCTAAATGAAATTTCTGGGCATGATGTATTAAGCATCTAAGATTCATAGTCGTACGCCGACCCTATAAAAAATTAACTGGATAACAGGTGAGAATAATCTACTCACTTAGGTACCTGTAAAATGTACGTAATGAACAAATTTGAAACGTATTGTTCAGCGATGTGATAGTGACGGCGTCGACGTCGGCGTGGGAGGCGCCCGCGCGCGACGACGACGAAGAGGACGTGTTCTACGACAGCGGCGCGCGCGAGCCTCCCGCCGAGCCGCCCGCCGAGCTGCCCGCCGAGCCGCGCCCCGACCGCTGCGTGGGGTGCGGGGCGCGCAGCCGCGGCCAGTTCCTGTGCGGCTCCGACAACCGCACCTACTCGTCGCTGTGCCGCCTCGACCTGCACAACTGCGTGCACCGCGCGCGCCGCCCCGTGACGCTCGCGTGCCGCGGCTTCTGTCCGTGCGCCGCGCCGCCGCCCGCCGCCGCGCCGCCGCCGCCCGCGCCCCGCCGCCCGCACCGCGCACGCGTACGGCCACCCTCGCCACGACTCGACTATCACTATGACGACGTACGTGCACCGCTTCATCACGACGCCAAACTAGTACTGTCTCAAATTTTGTACGCAAGTTAACACTCCTAATTGCAGGAATGGCGACGTAGAAAATCTGAATCGTCCCATAATGAAGTGCTGCCGGAGAGATCAGCGCGGAGAAGATTTTCGCAAGGTAGTTTTGCCTCGCACTGCTGCTGCGTTGCGATGTTTATAAGATTGTATTATTAATTAAGTAGTTACTTAATTATTTAACTTACTGATCGCCTTCTCAGGTCCCGAGGGTTGCGCATTGGATAAGATGGCGAACAGACTACTCGACTGGTTTTCCGTTTTGATGGACGAAGCTGGAGAGATGGCTCCCCCAGAAGACGGTTCGTTACCTACTCCCAAACTCTAGATATTCACTTCCTAAGTGTCTCACCATACCTAAATGAATACCTACTTAAATATAATGATCTCTGTTATCTGATTACAGGGTTTCCTGAAGATTGCAAGCCGGAAGTGCGTTGGATGTTCGTCCACCTGGACACGGACGGCGACGGGTCGCTCTCCGCGACCAACCTCTACTCGCTCCGTAAGTGTGGCGCGCATCAGTCGCGCAGCATTATATTAATAACTAGCTTTTGCTCGCGGCTCCGCCCGCGTTATAAAGTTTTTCAGGCTAGTTTTCCATTATAAAAATAGTAGTTTCCCGGGAGCCTATGTTCTTCCCAAGGTTACAAACTGTCTCCATACCAAATTTCATCTTAATACGTTGGGTAGTTTCTGAGTTTAAGACGTTCAGGCCGACGGATGCAGCGGGGGACTTTGTTTTATAATATATTTTTTTAGAACATTTTAAGAGGAACAATCCCGTCATACATCATTGTTGCATAACTTTAACCGTTTACGCAGCGCACGCAACGGAAGCTCTCAAAACTAATAAATTGTCCCCGTATTTGCAACATGTTTCATTTCTGCTCCGCTCCTATTGGTCATAGCGTGATGATATATAACTTAAAAGCACTCCACAAACAAAGGGCTATTCAACACAAAAATAATTTTTCAGTTCGAATCGGTAGTTCCTGAGATTAGCCATAACTGCTCCACTCCTATTGGGTATAGCGTGATGATATATAGCCTATAGCAATCGACGAACAAAGGGCTATCTGACGCAAAAGAATTTTTCAGTTTGGACCGGTAGTACCTGAGATTAGCCATTACTGCTCCGCTCCTATTGGGTATAGCGTAATGATATATAGCCTATAGCACTCCACGAACAAAGGGCTATCCAACGCAAAAATATTTTTTCAGTTTGGACCGGTAGTTCCTGAGATTAGCCATTACTGCTCCGCTCCTATTGGGTATAGCGTGATGATATATAGCCTATAGCACTCCACGAACAAAGGGCTATTCAACGCAAAAAGAATTTTTCAGTTTGGACTGTTAGTTCCTGAGATTAGCGCGTTCAAACAAACAAACAAACAAACAAACAAACTCTTCAGCTTTATATAATAGTATAGATTTGTTAGCAAAGCTCGTTTTAAAAACCGTATATTTTTATGCTAATAATTTAGTTTACGTAGTAGGTATTTGGCAATAAGAGTGTTCGGGGTTTTGTGACCGTACGAGGATATACGTTTGGTTCGTAAATATAAAAGACTAAATCTCGGGTAAAATATTTTTTATGTACACTGTACTAGTCTAAATCAATGACGTTTTACAAATATAATACAATAAAAACATCTTAGGTCTAAATGGTAAAATTTTAATGGTAATTAGAACACTCGAACTGGTTGACAATCGAATGTTGACTGATTGGTAAAATTAATTAAATTAATTGTTGTGGTGTAAAGCATTAACACAGCGCTATGCAATGTAGGTTGCTTCAACCGTGTATCTTACAATGAGTACTTACCTATTATATTATACTATCCTCCTAAGCTAACGCGCGGGCAGGCATCGTACTCACGGCATGTGCTCACCATGAGTCCTGGTGCTATCGGCAGGTCACGACGAGCGCGAGCGGTGCTTGCGGCCGTTCCTGTCGTCGTGTGGCGGCGGCGCCGGAGTGTCGCGCGCCGCGTGGTGCGCGTGTCTGCGTCGCGCCGCGCGGCCCTGCACCGCGCTAGCGCGGGCGCACCCCGACCCGCACCCCGGTCAGTCTAATCCTATAGACTTCTCGACTAATTTATTGCCTACCGTGGGTACACTGTGCTACGGAATCAAAGTTTCGTGGTTAAATAATAACAGCGGCAGGAGAAGGGTGCACGAGCATCACTGAGCCCCTCGTGTCCCGTTGTTGTGAACATTGTGCACCTCGGGGATCGTTGACGTTCGGCAGGTGCGTACGTGCCGGCGTGCGACGCGCGCGGGTTCTACCGGCCGCGGCAGTGCCACGCGGCGCTGGGCGTGTGCTGGTGCGTGGACCCGCACGGCGTGGAGGTGCCCGGCTCGCGCGCCAAGGGCTCGCCCGCCTGCCCGGGTGAGCTCCGAATAACACCTACCGGAAATGTCTCAGCATCTCTCAAACAACGTCACGCCAAACATATAGATAGAGATACTTAAGTACTTATTGTGTTCTTAATCATAGTGATAATAAGTAGGTAGGTGTTGTACCTAGGTACTGTTATAATTGGCGACTGTGACTGTGGCAACTGGTACTAGATATTACATTGTGTAACAACAAAATAGACCGAATGTGCTATGTACATAATAATAATATGTAACTCATAATTATTACGTAAGTACTTATTAATATTTAATACGTCGGTATTATTGTGGTGTAGGCGAGAAGCCCAGCCTGGGGCGCGAGCGCGAGCACGATGAGAGTGCAGGCGGTGAGGGTGCGGGTGGTGCGGGGGGCGGGGGGGTGCGGGCGGCGCGCCCGACGACGACGAGGACGGCGCCAGCGGCGACCGCGAGCTGCGATACTAACGCGCGCCGCCTCGCCCGCCACCACGTCCCGCGCCAGCAACCTGCCGGCGGCGCCCACTGCGGTGGAGAATATTTTACGGCCGATATCTTGCAGTAGATTTATTTTATGCGTTCAGAGAGAATATTAAAATGTAGTAGGTATTTGCTTAGGAAGGCAGGACCCATTAGTAATGCACGTAATCCCTCGCGATTGAACGAGGAGCACACAAAAATCGCGCGGGTTCCTGGCCAGGCTCGGTGGATCCGCTGCGTTGCTGTTGTCCGTACACTTTACTTACAAAATATAGGTACAGTATTTTGTAGTTATTTGGCGCCTCTCACGAATAATAGTTTAGCGGCAAACAACTTGACTTTTCTGACAAATCCTACATATATTCCGGACGTTAGTCCAAAACTATCTCGACCTGGTGTTCTTGTAATAGCTGGTACTAACGTATACCTACTGTTTATATAGCATATAACTATAGGAATCACATGCAACTAGAATATTGTTAGAAGCACATAATACGTACCTAGTAAAAGCAATATACTTAAATGAGTATACGCATCAATTGCCTGACCTCATTGGCTGACAATGTTCTCATCGACTCATTTTGCATCAGAGCTTTCGACGGCCTGCAATCCAGCAGATGTTAACTTAGTATTAAAATCGCAATAAATTTGTTCCTGAGTCTCCATTACTGAATACTCGGTGACCGCTGACCTGCTCGCCACTCGGCGGCTGCGCCGTGCTGAGTTGCCTGTTTGCGCGAGCGTAGAACAGCTAATTATAATTATGGTGAGCGCTCGCGCAGGCGCAGCGCGGTGGTCGTGACGCACGCCGCGTCACGACCACCGTTAAAAACAATACACGTACATAATATTTCTTATACTTAACCTATGCTATACTCCGTGGTCTCTATATGCTCGATTTGTGAATTTTATTATGAGTAAGTACATTGGTTTCAATCTTGATGTGGTAATGCTGTTTTCTCCGACTACAATATTTAACTAGTACAGTTAAGCCTAGAGGGGATGAACAAATTAAAAACTTTAAATAGGCTATTTACGTTAAGCTTAATTGAAATATTTTTTCTTAGTGAGAAGTAAGTAGTTCGTTTTTGTGAAGATAAATTATATTTTTAAGAATTCAAAAGTGTACTCAGGTACAGTTGATATGAAGTTTTGAATTTGTTCAGGCTACTTATGTGAGTGACATTATTATGCTGTTACAGTGGGTAACTCCCAAGCATTTATTACGAATATTTTCCATCGACGTGAGCGTCACGTGACCGCCGCGGTTCGCAGGTACTTGCGCTGTTTTATCCTCCGGCTGCTACTCTTATTTATCTTTTAACAAGAAGGCCTAAATATAAATTGAAAGTAAAAGGAGGCGTTAATGTCCTAAAATACTCATGTTACAAGAATGGAGCCTTGACTAGTTCTGTATGTAGTGTAATGTTTTTTCTAATACATATATTTAATAGTGAATAAGCTTATGAATGTTCGATATTACTAGTTAAATAATTAGATTTAATAGCTGTTGCTGGTACAGTTATGTCTCTGCCTGAGCCTGTCCTCGGTGCAACACTTGTAACATCGGGCCGAGCAGACGAGCGCGCACATGTCATCTCACATCTCAGTGCTCCCCGTCGCCGCGTGTGTACACTAGTGGCCGGCCCCGTCCACCGGCTCCTGAGTCATATTATGTAATTGTGCTGCGTCGTTTGTATGATAAGTAACTATTTACCGGACGTTGTATGCCATACAGGTACTTGTAGAGACCGACACACTGTTAGATAATTATTTGCACTTTTTTAAATTTCACAGAATTTTACAATAAAGCCTGTATGTATATGACTTGATGTTTTATTTAAAACTATTTAGTTTATTACACAATATACACACATAAAAATGTGTATCTACCTACGTAAATTTAAATATTAAATAAAATTCAACTCAATTCCTCTGAGTGCAATAGATACATAATACCTATTTACCGTTAAATAGGGTATTTTAGTGTACGTGAGAAAAAATCCAAAAATACATAATTAAGATAATTTAATCAAAAAGCAACCGGAAAATACTTAGTAGCTTTAGTTCATAAAATTATAAATTAAATTTTTAAATTCAATTCAAAGTTTTGACTTTTTTTATCAGTTTTACAAATATGCGAAACGAGTGCCGCCATGACATGACGTCATCAAAGCAATAAACTGCTTGAAGTGTCAACACGCGTTCACTATTTCTAAATTATGGAAATACTAGTTTTTGCCCGCGGCTCCGCCCGCGTTATAAAGTTTTTCGAGCTAAAGTATTCCGTTATAAAAGTCACGCTATATATTTACCCGGGAACCTATGTTCTTCCCAGGGTCTCAAAGTGTCTCCATACCAAATTTCATCTTAATACGTTGGGAAGTTTTTGAGTTTAACACGATCAGGCAGTCGGATGCAGCGGGGGACTTTGTTTTATAATATATTTTTGTACAACTTTTTAAGAGGAACAATCCCGTCATACATCATTATTGCATAACTTTAACCGTTTACGCAGGGCACGCAACGGAAGCTCTCAAAACTAATACATTTTTCCCGTTTTTGCAACATGTTTCATTACTGCTTCGCTCCTATTGGTCATAGCTTAATGATATATAGCCTATAGCACTCCAAAAACAAAGTGCTATCCAACATAAAAAAAAAAATTCAGTTCGATCTGATAGTTCCTGAGATTTGCCATTACTGCTCCGCTCCTATTGGTCATAGCGTGATGATATATAGCCTATAGCACTCCACGAACAAAGAGCTATTCAACACAAAAAGAATTTTTCAGTTCGAACCGGTAGTTCCTGAGATTAGCCAATACTGCTCCGCTCCTATTGGGTATAGCGGGATGATATATAACCTATAGCACTCCATGAACAAAGAGCTATCTAACACAAAAATATTTTTTCATTTCGAACCGGTAGTTCCTGAGATTAGCGCATCCAAACAAACAAACAAACAAACTCTTTAGCTTTATATAATAGTATAGATACCAATTTTTCGAACAAAAAATTTGGATCTCTTCTCGCAAGTTGTGACCAAGTTTTCCTCATAGTTATATCAGTTGGCACTTGAATCCACAATTATTTCGACGTTTTTGCACTAGTATTATTAGATTCAGGAACAACACACTAATGATAAGGATAGTAGCTTATTTTAATTGTAATAATATCCTCTTCCGTTAAACTCTGTGCCTAATGCCTATGCACACTTGATGTTTACTGTCGAGATGACTTCAGCAACGTGGCCTCTAGCGTTAGGTATCGTTTATTTACGCAAGAAAAAAATAAAATGTAATATTTAAATGTATTTAATGGCACTTATTGATTGATTTTTTTTTATAAAATTTCTAGTGGTTTTTTATCACCTTAAGATTAATTAGAGGCTTTTTTCAAAAAAGAGTATACCCAGTGACGTTTTACAAACATCTTAGATAATACCCTATTGTATACCTCAGCGTCGAAAGGGGAAATTTGTCAAAAGGGAACCCGAGGATCTCAGCCGAGGATACAAATTTTTACCCCATTTAATATAACGCACTGTTAACGATATATGTCAGTTTATTACAAAAAAAAAACTATAAGTAGTTTAGTCTTACTTCTAAAATAAAATTATTAGGTACGTATTACGCGTAGGTAATACTACTTCAAATGAGCCTGCCGTTCGCCCGATGGTAAGTGATACGACCATAAATAGAATAAACACCATCCATTCCTTGAATTCCAAAATTTTGTTCGGTATTCCACTGTGCTCGCCATCCTGAGACATGAGATGTTAGTCTTATTATGTCCAGTTGTTACACTAGCTACAGCGTCCTTTAAACCGGATCACAACGGTGACTACACACTACTGCTTGGCGACAGAAATAGACACTGCGTTGGTACCCACCCAGGTGGACTTCCACATATGAGAGCAGTCCTGGATTTGTAAAAGGCCGTAAGTACAGGCCGCGGCCTATGGGCGGCAGCCTCCTAGGGGCGGCGGATTTTAGAGGACGCTCACTTTATTTAATTAATCATCCGTTTATTTAACTTTAGACTTCCATAATACAAACAAATGGAAAATTATTAAGTATTTTAGAAAACAACATATACTTAACATGCATAAACTTACCTACAGAGGGCGGGGGATATAAATTGGCCAAACTCTGTATGAGAGACTTATCATCAGTATCTACCGCAACAAAGAAATATACTTATTTATTAAAAAAAAACTGTGATGTGATTTTTAAAAAAGAACTTCCTGGTGAACAACTGAGTTAAACCAAGAAATGGACAAACATTTATACGAAAATTAAAGCGCCTTCAAACCACTACCACCAAAAATCTAAAAATAATTTCACATACAAGTACTTATATACTGGTTACTAATTTTAGAGTTGGTGACTAATTAAAATTGAACTTTGCATATTGTTTCTATATGTTTGTTCATGTATGTAACTAGAATAGCTAGCAATTTTCTAAGTCACCAATTCCAAAATTAGTAAGGACTATATACATATGTTAAATTATTTCTTGGCTTTTGAAGATGGTTTATTTTTATTTTCTTTTGATTTTTAACCGAATTCAAGAGATGATTTTTTTTTATACATTATGGGAATGGCAAAGCGGCCCTACTGCACTTGATGTTAAGTGGAGTGGGGTCCAATATAATGTTAACTGACGAGAGATGATTACCTCTCGTTTCTTTTTGTTGATATTTAAGTACTTATTATTTATGTAAATTTATATAACTTTTCTTACCTTATCCAAATAAAAGATTAATTGTCACTTCATAGGCTACCATTATAAATATTCTGCATAACACCTAAGAAAGTTTAGGAGAGACTGAAATCCAGCACTGCTCGGAACTACTGTCTCAGCTGAGCCATTTCCTTGTTCCTTTTTATTTCTAAAATTTTACTGTTTTTTATAATAATAGATGCGAGTAGATAATAAGCTTATAAACTGATTTTAATTTTATTTATTTATTTAGCAGTATACACAATTATGTCGGCCTGTTGGAACTGCATCTACACCTACACAGGTGTTTCTGGATCCCAACACACTTACGCAGGCTACTATGGCAGGTAACACTTTGTGAACGTTGGTTGCTATCTGGGCGGATATAAAATATTTTCTACCACCAGTAAAACTCTTCAAGTAAGAGACTGATAGTCATAAGAGTTGCTTTTTATTGCATTGCCATAAAACCCCTACATTGGTACATAACTTCATACAATGGTCTTGGAACTTCTGTGTTATTGTAGTGTGTCTGGTATAAGTGTGTAAGAGGTGATAAATGATTTTTATATCACAATAAAAAAACAAACTATTATTCATATCAGGAGCTTGGTAATGTCTTGAGAATAATCATGTGCAGGCATTTTTTTGCTGTAATAGTAAGGTTAGATTTTTGTGAATCTTACTAAAAGTAGTTTTAGGGTTAAAATTATTACTAAAAGGAAAGTGTACTTGTTTAATTAATATTAATTATGTCCTTATAATTGATCATTTTACCATTTGTAATAGAAATAAATGTAACAAATGTTATAAGACATTAACAACCACTCTATTATAAATTGGTGCACTAATATAGGAACTTCATGTAATTTTACGCCTTTTTTATATGTACTTCATATTTAAAATCAAATTATATACAATTAGAAAAATGGCGTTTGGCAAGAAGTATAAATTATTATAGGGGGTTTCAAAAATAAAATACATTTGTGCTCACTTCAACTATGACTTATAATACATACTTAAACAAAAGTAAACGAAACCACACTTTAAAAGAATAAATATGTGATGAGGTCCATTTTACTTTTCTTCTTCGATTTCTTTGAACTTGCCACGGTAATAAGGAATATTGGCGACGAACACCTTCCAGTCGGTGAAGTAGAGCATCGTGAGGAACGCGGCGCCGCCGTATCCTACCGCCGTCGACGCGAAAGACGCTGCAATCTCCATATGCCTTTTGCCCAAGCGACCCAGCATTTTGTGCCTCTAATTAACTAAACTCCGCTTTTTCAGGTATGTCCTCTGAGCAGTTACGTAAATCTTACAATAGCAATAATTGTCCAAAGGCTTATGTCATGTGTCAACTTACAAATGTCATCAATGTTACAAATATACAAAAATAAGTAGAATTGCCCATAGTAAAATAAATATTGATATCTGGGATTTTTCTTTCCGGAAATTATGATGGGATATTTCTATAAATTATGATGGGTGCTTAGAACATTTTACGAGTTATAGGATTTTCTTTTAAATAATGATTCTGCTATACTGGTAGCGAAAAGCATTCGTACTTTTTTTAAAGGAAATCGGGGATGTCATGATTTCTCAGGGAAGCGTATTTCATAGTAGTATAGATGGGACAGTGAAGGACGAGTAAATTATGTTGGAATTGTAAGAAGGATAGTGGAGAAGAAGATTACCAGCAAATCTTCAGCAGGTTTTTATCGTACTTGGAACCGAAATATTGAAATTTAGAAAACAACATAAAAGAATCGTCCGATTTTTGAGGCTAAGTGTGACTTATAAGAAATGTCAAGCTATAATTTTGGGCAGCCCGTGGTTAGTTCGTGGATTGGATATACAGCCATAACTTTCAATTCACTACAATTGTTCGATGACGGTTCGATTATCTCTTTGTGTAGCATTGTAAAAAAACCTTGGTTTACATAATATAAACAATACTTTTAATTGGCAAGCCCTAATCAATGGAAGTGGAATGTGTATACCTCATGGTTGCCAAATTTATGTTGAGGGCTATAAGGGTCATAGACTAATATATAATTGATAAGGGTCCGCGAACACTCACTGGCCCTTTCCTCTCCGCCCATCTTAAGATGGTTCTTTCTCCTTACTCAACACTTCTTTCCCAAGTAAACCGTTCGCAAGTTTCCCTCGGTCTTGACTGCGTGGTATGTAACCAAAAAATCTGAATGTCGATTTGCTTAACAAACTTGACCGTTTTTTAAATGACTTTATTCGATTAATTTTTGATTACCACAATTATAAGCAAATTTCATCTTGCCGCTCCCAACTTTAGAAGTCCATTCGTTAGTGCCGACACCAATAAGGCCGAAACTGAACGTCCTGTCCACACTTTCTTCTATTATCAACTTACAGAAACTAAATCAAATACAGGAACCTACCCTATAGTATTTGAGGGAAAACGGGTACAATGGATCAAAATTATCTAGATCTAGAGCTGTAAAATAATAAAAAAAATATACTTGACATTTAGGAGTTGACAGTCTGGTTGACAATTGTATGAGCTACTAACAGTAACTAAATAGTATTCGGCTTTTGCCTTTTACAGTTTTGCTTGTTGTAAATTGTAAATAACAACAAGTATAGTGCAGCCAGGTGTGAATTTGTGGTGTGACGTTTCCGAAGGCGTGTGAGAGCATGATGTGGGATTCCGGTGCATTCCTGGGCGCATTGACGCCTAAATTCTATGTAGCGCTGACGGGCACGTCTTCGCTAATATCGGGGTTGATCTTGATCTTCGAGTGGTGGTACTTCCGCAAATATGGAACATCATTCATCGAGCAGGTGTCGCTGGCGCATCTGGGTCCATGGTTGGGTGGCGGTGAGGCGGAGGCGGCGGCAGGCGAGTGTAAGGTGTGGCGCAATCCGATGGCACTGCTGCGCGGCGCTGAGTATGGGCGGCTGTGGAGCGCAGCGCGGCGCGCGCCCCTCACCTACTACGACATGAACCTGTCGGCGCAGGACCACCAGGCTTGGTTTGGTGGTGCAGGGGAGGTAAGCAATAACATTGATCAACCTGTACATGTCACTTCTTCATTGACATTTATTACTGATGCTATTCCCATTTTCTATGTAGACCAGGATAGGAGAAATGATAGGTTGAGCATAAGAATATAAACAGAAAACTATGTTACATGTGTAATTCATCTATGATTAGTGCCAGCAAAACCCATTTCCCTTTAATTTAGTTTGTTTAGTTAATTAAATAAACTACTATTATGCATTAGTATTAAGACCAATATGCTTCTTTTATTTTCATAATATTGTGGTAGCTATTTAAATATATTTTCTTTTTTGGTTTTTTATTGAAGTGTATGTCAAGATAAGCATGCTGCTTGCCTGTTGATAAGTGATACAAATGCATATAAACAGCAGCAACAGCATGTAGAACTTAAATTACAAAGTACTGTGTGGCACTTCACTGTGCTTGTCACCTTAAGACATAAGATGTTAACTCATCTAATGCCTAGTATTTGCTCTGGCTAAAATGTCTTTCAAACCAGAATACACCAGTGCATGCACAGTGATGCTGGCGGTAGAAATGAGTGGAACTGAGCCTGATGGTTTCTTGCATATTAGAGACCTACTGCCTGTTATCTGTGATTGCATGTGCACGTGTTAAAGCACAATTGAATCATTTCGATTTTTAAAATGTGTAAAGCAATGAAATAATCAACATAACTTTTATAAGGAGTACTGAATAATTAAGTTGCAATTTATGAAAATTAAATAATGCAAATTATTCAATCTATGCAAATCTCTGTTTTATGAATCCTGACTTACATAATTCTTTATATGATACTGTTGGTTTAAATGAGCTCAAGCAATAATCAGCTTTTCTTGTGTGTATTTTTTATTTGATTTTCTTTTTTTATAGATTTTGTATCTCCTTTATTTTCGGCATACTTAAATAATACTCTGTAAACCTTTAGTGTACATTATGTCCGATGTAATATTTTATGTTAATTGTGTTTGTCTGTAACTGGGTAGTTTGATTTGAGTGTTTGCTTTCTCTTGTTCTTAATGTATTAGACACTGGCAATTCAATAAAAATAAATAAAATAAAATTAACCATACAGGCCCATGCAACTGTGTCATGTTACAGGATCTGCCTGTTTAAAACTGGATCTGAATAGGCTGGCATAAATGTCTCACCTGGGCATGAATAATCATATTCTGTCAGATGACAGGTGTTTTATATGGACACTATGCCACTTACTGTAAGGTGCTCTAGGTCATTTTGCCATGCCCATACATAAAAAAATAATTAAAGACTTTAATTACTATGGTCAGCATTCAGTTGAAAATGTTTAAATAAAACAAAACATGTCCAAATCCAACATGCCCTTTGCTATATGGTATCCTAAATTAATCTAGCAAATACTGTTGGATCTAGGGCTGATAATTCTGCACCAAAAGAGACAGAAAAGTGGCAGGATCTTATTTCTTACATATAATATGCAGGATACTGGCATCTCGGTGTTTTGCAGTTAACAAATTCCTAATATAATAAGTACCCACATACAGAATTACATAATATTTTTTAATAAGTATCCAAAAAAAAGCGACGATAGCCTAGTTGGGTATGGAACGGTCTGCCGAGACGAATGTCCGCAGGTTCAAATCCCAAGGGCACACACCTCTGACTTTTCTAAAAAATCACGTGTGTATTCTTTGTGAATTTATCGTTCGCTTTAACGGTGAAGGAAAACATCGTGAGGAAACCGGCACATCTGAGAAGTTCTCTATAAGAATTTCGAAGGTGTGTGAAGTCTACCAATCCGCACTAGGCCAGCGTGGTGGACTAAGGCCTAATCCCTCTCAGTATTAGAGGAGGCCCGTGCTCAGCAGTGGGCAAGTATATAATACAGGGCTGATATTATTATCCAAAAAAACCAGTTGACTGCTAAGTTCGCATTCATCAAATGCGCGAAGTTAATATATTAATTAAGATATCTGAAATTTTCCAATTTTCTTTAAGTAAGACCCAAAGTATAAAAGAACTTTTTTAAGGTGAATAAAATCAGTTAAGTCATTCTCCAGTTATGGTGTGACAAAAGAAAACAGATTCAATTTTATATACCCAGATATTTTTAACGTTCTATTGAAATATATTGAAGAGTACCAATGTTATGTTAGAAATTATTCATTACATACAGTCTGGAAATTAATCATTTGGTGCTCAATTAGTTTTTTTTTTGTATTATGCCATGTATGCCCATTGCCCAGATTAGCATTTGTTTAGTATATATTTATTTTGTTTATTAGTCTGTAAGCCTTCATCAAAATTTAATAAATAAAATAAATTTTGTGGTAATAACTCACTCTAGTTAATAAATAATTAAAAGGCAAGATGTTTTAATTTAAATATTGTCTTGAATTATAACAGTAATTCTCTTTAATATATAAAAAAAAATAGTTTTTGCTCGCGGCTTTGTCCGAGTGAAGAAGTTTTTCGGGATAAAAGTGCCGCTAGATATGTTCCCGGTGTAGCAAGTAGCTTATAACTTCCTCAAGGTCCCCCAACTATCTTCATACCAAATTTCATAAAAATTCGTGCTATAGATTGTGAGAAAATCGATACCATACAGACTGACTGAAAAGGGGACTTTGTTTTATAATATGTATTGATTATAATAAGTAAATATTATGTATTAGTATAATAATATTTTAAGTATCTCTCAGTCTTCTGTCTCATTCGCACACTCACTTTTCTAAGGTATTTAAAGATTTGCTATTGCCTATTACTTTATTTTTCAAACAAACCTTTTCCTGACAATAATGAAAATATAAAAGAAAGATGGATAAATTTGGTGCAGTTTGGAAGTTAAGCGCGTACATACATTTCGGTGATTAATTTGTATTTATATGTATTACAAAAAATATTTGTTTATATTGCATATCTTGGTTCTTGTACAATATAGTTTATTTTCGTTACAATGTTGCAATTAGTGATTTTCATTTTAGTGTTTGTATGAAATTTAACGAATTATTATGTACCGAAAGCCTTTTTAATCATTTAATCATTGAAGTGTAATACATAGAATTTGGCATGCATTCCAATCATCAAGAGCTGTTACTAGATAAAAAACGGTTTCACTTACGTATTCTTAGTTGGAAGCATCGACCAGTTTTATAAATGATATGCTACGTAGTTTTCCATGGGAGGTGTGTTTATTTGAAAAACCTGGTACCAGATAATTTAGGACAATTCAAATAGATAATAAATTTTCGCTTCAGTTGGAGTGGAACCGCGCAGCGTGGATTGGCATGTGGCATGCGAGTGAGTGAGAGCAGTGGTTCGCACTTCGCAGGGGCCCGCCGAGCGCGAGATGAACCGCGCCTGGCGCGAGCGGGAACCCGCCGCGCGCGTCGGCGCCGCCCGCGCCGCGCTCGCCCGCGACCCCGACTGCGCCGCCGCGCTGCTGCTGCTCGCCGAGGAGGACGCGCCCACCGTGCAGGAGGCCGAGCGCGTGCTGCGCCGCGCCTGGCGCGCTGCCGAGGCCTCGTGGCGCGCGCACGCCGCCGCCGGCGCCGCGTGTGCCGCCGCCGCGCGCTGCGACGCCGCCGTGCTCGCGCACGTCAAGCGCCGCGCCGCCATGTGCGCGCGCCGCCTGGGCCGCCTGCGCGACGCGGCGCGCCTGTTCCGCGAGCTCACGCGCGACGCGCCGCCCGCGCTGCACGCGCTCGCGCCGCACGAGAACCTCATCGAGGTGCTGCTGGAGCAGCGCCTGTACGCGGACGCGGCGGCGGTGGTGGCGCGGTGCGAGGACGCGGGCGCGCCGCCCTCGGCCACGCTGCTGTACACGGCGGCGCTGCTGCGCGCGCGCTCCGCCTGCACCGCGGCCGCGCGCTCCGCCGCCGAACTCGCCGCGCTCGAGGTAAGCGCATCGATAACTCGACAAAATGATAATATTCCAGCGCTGATTACGTTAGTTTTTGGATTTCTCTAGTCTTTTATAAATATTTAATAACTTTGTAAAATATGTCCCATTTCTATGGGTGTAGCCAGTTTTTTTACTTAGGGAGAGCGGGGGACGATGTACGGAAATTTTGTTGCAGGGGGGCAAACGGAATTTTTAATATAGCTATTTCGATTAATTTGACCCTAGTTGAAACTAGGCTGTGGCGCAGCCGTCATTTCTTGCTCTCCCTTGGCGACGCCCAAGCTCAATTCCGATAACCGTGCTCAATGCTCATGGCCCATGTAACGTTGTGGTGAATGTGTCTCGCGTAGACGATCCGTCGCGCCATCGAGTTCAACCCGCACGTGCCGGAGTACCTGCTGGAGCTGCGCGCGCTGACGCTGCCGCCGGAGCACGTGCTGCGGCGCGGCGACAGCGAGGCGGTCGCGTACGCGTTCTGCCACCTGCGGCACTGGCGCGCGGCCGAGGGGGCGCTGCGCCTGCTGGCGGCGGCGTGGCAGGCGGCGGAGCGCGCGGGCGCGGCGGGCGGCGGCGGCGCGGCGGGCGCGGGCGGCGCGGGCGGGTGCGCGCTGTGCGCGGACCGCGAGCTGCTGGCGCCGCACCACGCGGCGTCGCTGTGGCCGCGGCGGCGCGCGGCGCTCGTGCCGCTGGCGGCGGCGCTGTGCGCGCTCACGGCGCTGCTGGCGCTCGCGGCGCACCGCTGGCCCGCCACCGCGCATGCGCTGCTCGACCCCAGGCGACTGCACTCGCTGTTGGCCGCCGTCTGAACCGCACCGACCACACTCCACTGTTTATTTTACGTATAATAAAGAGCAATTGTGATCGATATGAAAGTTTTTCTTGTACTGCAACCCAAACTAATTATAATATTATGGTAAATACCATCCACAGTAGACGAGCTCACACTACATGAGTCTTGTTGATAGCATGAGGCTCGAGTAGTATAAGATGTGTACGAATTATAAATTAAAAATAGTAAAAAAATACTGAGAAATATCTAGTTTTGAGGACCAAATTTCAATAAACATTTCGAAAAAAAGGCAAATAAAATTATACCCAGTTCTAAGGACCGGCATCATTAAAACTGCACACGTAGCTAATTGCACAACGGACAAATGACCTTGACACACCGGGGTCTATCGAGAACCCAAAAACATGCGCTTGTGGTCGGGGTTAAGCTGGTTAAATTTGGAGCTGTATAGGCAGAAGGGACATACAATTTCATGGCGCTGAACCCACGTACGATTAATAGGAACGACAGAAATTAGTTTTTCTACAATATGCATTTTTTTCATCCAGGTAGATATAGGTCTGCTAAAGTCAATAAAAATCTCATTTATTTGAAATTGCGGGTATATTATTCCTGACAAAACAAACTTGTTTTTAGTTTCTTATCTAAATTTAACTAAACAACGATTTCAGATGTTGCAGCGTGGCACCGTATAGCTTTTGCTTCAATTTTATAAGATGGTGCGTAATTACAGAATACTAATACTCGCAAGCATGTTGACATATTATATTCATCAGTTACTCGATTGCGATATTTTGCATAATTATCTTCATTTCGAAAAACGCAGACTCGCACAAGCAAGTTGATCTAAACATTGCCGGCAAGTAAAGAGCGATTCGCTTTAGATTGGGATATTTATCTTTATATATTACTAGCTTTTGCCCGCGGCTCCGCCCGTGTTATAAAGTTTTTCAGGCTAAAGTTGTCCGTTATAAAAGTAGTAGTTTCCCGGGAGCCTATGTTCTTCCCAGGGTCTCAAACTGTCTCCATACCAAATTTCATCTTAATACATTGGGTAGTTTTTGCGTTTAACACGTTCAGGCAGACAGATGCAGCGGGGACTTTGTTTTACAATATATTTGTTAGAACTTTTTAAGAGGACCAATCCCGTCATACATCATTGTTGCATAACTTTAACCGTTTACGCAGCGCACGCAACGGAAGCTCGGAAAACTAATAATTTTTCGTTTTTGCAACTTGTTTCATTACTGCTCCGCTCCTATTGGGTATAGCGTGATGATATATAGCCTATAGCACTCCACGAACAAAGGGCTATCCAACGCAAAAAAAATCAGTTTGGACTGGTAGTTCCTGAGATTAGCCATTACTGCTCCGCTCCTATTGAGTATAGCGTGATGATATATAACCTATAGCACTCTGCGAATAAAGGGCTATCCAGCGCAAAAAGATTTTTTCAGTTTGGACAGTTTATATAATAGTAAAGATAAAAGCCTATTTGTATCTGACGCTGTGGCCATAAGATGTATATTGTATATCTGATATAAACTGGATTACCTCATTTTCAACATATTAAGATGATTTCATTTTATGCTATTTCAGTAGCAGTGAGCAGATTCCTCAATGTTTTTACACGAATAAGGATAACTCGCAATTGATGCGATATTTTCTAATTTAAGTATTAAAATCATTAAAACGTGTCGAAATCGCATTTTTTTTTGTATTCTCCCTCATAAATATCATAATTCAACTGAGGAATCCTAGATTTCAAAGACGGAAAACTTTCAGATGCTTTCTTCTCAATTGATCTATCATAAGTTGGAATTTACTTTTGAATGCGTTTATGCGCTAATAATCTCAATATTAGTTTTCCTTGTAGCTCCAAATTCTTCTTCTTTTAAAAATGGCTCCACCGTTTCATCAGTGATTTTGCCAATGTCGAGTGGGTAGGAGTGAAAATATTTATTTATTTATTTAATAAGGTACACCAACAGCATACATATCCTTAAATCTAAAATAAAAAAGTATTGCGTGTTGACAATTGGCTGATATGCATGCCACTTCAGGTATACACAACGTTCACAAAGTAAATATAATGTGACTAACAAACATTAATACTTAGGAGGAATAAAATTAAAATTTTATAACAACTTAAACCCAATAGGAACTCATAAATAAACAATTAACATTAAACAAAGGTATTAACTATATAATATTAACATAAGTTTATTAAAATAACTTTCAACCCAAAGTGCATTAAAAAAACGCCAACGACAAAGAGCAATTTAAATAGGATAGCACATTTGACATAAGTGTAAAACCAAGCTCTCACAACTACAGGAGCAGGAGCGTACAGCATAGATAAAAAAATGAACTTAGATAAGATATTTTAAATTATACAGAGAGCTAAGGAACACAGAAACGGCAGAAAATAAAGGCACAGCAAAAAAATTTTTTGCAATGCATTTTCCAGATTTTGCCTCGTCTCCAAAAAATTAAAGATCCGGGGCTGAGTTCCGCCATAGTGACTTCACATTTTTAGCAATATTGAAACGCAATTATTGGTTGGCAGCATAATCTCTATTCCTTAGTTCCTTATCCGCACCGTTCTCCCTCACGCCTACCTCGTCAATCACGGGCGCACCGCGCCGAACTAGTTACGCGCCGCCGCCGTAGCTGTTGCACTGGCTGTTGAAAAATACAGAAATTCGCTTGAATTTGACGCAATGTCGGTTTTACGCTGAAATGTTGGGGGTCCTAGAGACTTCTTAAATGAGACAACCGATCATAATGAATGTAGTATATTGAATAATAATTAAAATATAAAAAACATACAATAATGCAATCAATGCAGATTGAAGTAAAACTACTTACTTAGCATTAAACGTTACATAAAGGAGTGTTCATAACAAGTAATAAACTTAGGGAGCATACACACACTTCACCTCCCAAGGCAAGGAAAAAAAAAAAATGAATGGTGTAATTTTTTTTTTTTTTTTTCCTTTAAACTACCTCTATTACATACTTATTACATATTCACTATAGAAAAATATATATATTAGAACATTGCAATGTCTGTTTAACTTATATACTCAACTTATATCTGTCTTACTTAATTATATATAATCAATAAAACTTAAATGATGTCCATACAAGACATAAATTTATTGGTAGTACGGCCTAGTTCTATTCTTATGAATTAATTCTATTTTATTATTTTTATTTATCCTAAGATTACAACCTAAATCTTCTATAACTATGTAGGGACCCTCATAAATTACATCTAGTTTGCTACCTGTCTCATTTTTTACCAAAACTAAATCATCTGTTTGATATTTAATCGGATTCATTGTCCTATCGTACAATTCTTTTCTTTTATATTTTTTATTAAGTAAATTGTTCTTTGCATCGGCATGGGCTGCTTGTAAGCGATATTTTAACTGTAATGAATAATTATCATTATTGTATAAGGGTTCTACAGGCTCAGAAATTGTACTAGGTACTCGACAGAGTTTCCCAAAAACTAGTTCAAATGGCGTATAATTTGTTTCCGAATGGACCGTATTGTTGAAACTAAAACACCAATACGGTAGCCAATAGTTCCATGTGTCTATATTTTTTTCGCACTGAATCCTTAAAAATGCACTCAGAGTTTTGTGCGCATTTTCAAGAGCTCCTATCGATTGGTGATGGTAGGCTGTTGAAGATATTTTTTTTATATTAAGAAGCTTACAAACCTGTTCCATGGTTGCGGAGATAAATTCTGTTCCTCGATCTGTAGCTATGGTTTCAGGAATGCCAAATATTAAAATAAAATGTCTTACGAACGCATCAGCTATGGACATGGTCTCTTTATTTTTAAGGGGAATAGCTAGTACAAATTTAGACAGTTCGCACTGAATAGTCAATATACTTAGTCTGGCCATAAATACTGTTACACTTAATTATAAAAAAATATTACATTTGAATTTCGAATCTGTCATTTTTATACGATTGTTCATTGTGTTTTCTCATTTTGGCGCCAATACATTGTAAAATATTTTGCGATATTAAAATGGTGTGGGGTGATAAAGAGAACCGAATCGCTGTGATAGCATTACACAAAGTAGGTATGGAGCCAAATGCAATTTTTAAAACTCTCCATACACTTGGTATTAGTAAAATGTTTGTGTACCGGGCTATTAATAGGTACAATGAGACCTCCTCTGTTTGTGACAGAAAAAGATCTGGCCGTCCACGTAGTGTTCGTACGAAAAAGGTGGTCAAAGCAGTAAGGGAAAGAATTCGAAGAAATCCTGTCCGAAAGCAAAAGATTTTATCTCGGGAAATGAAGATAGCACCTAGAACCATGTCGCGTATTTTAAAAGATGACTTAGGACTTGCAGCCTATAAGAGACGCACTGGCCATTTCTTAACTGATAATTTAAAGAAGAATAGGGTGGTAAAATCGAAACAACTACTGAAGCGGTACGCAAAGGGAGGTCACAGAAAAATTTTGTTTACGGATGAGAAAATTTTTACAATTGAGCAACATTTTAACAAACAAAATGACCGTATTTATGCTCAAAGCTCTAAGGAAGCTTCCCAATTAGTCGACAGAGTGCAACGTGGACATTATCCGACTTCAGTGATGGTTTGGTGGGGTGTTAACTATGAAGGAGTGACTGAGCCATATTTTTGTGAAAAAGGTATCAAAACATCGGCACAAGTGTATCAAGATACCATTCTTGAGAAGGTAGTTAAGCCCCTTAACATCACCATGTTCAATAACCAAGTATGGTCCTTCCAGCAAGACTCGGCGCCGGGTCATAAAGCTCGGTCCACGCAGTCTTGGTTGGAATCGAACGTTTCGGACTTCATCAGAGCTGAAGACTGGCCGTCGTCTAGTCCCGATCTTAATCCGCTGGATTATGATTTGTGGTCAGTTTTAGAGAGTACAGCTTGCTCTAAACGCCATGATAATTTGAGTCCCTAAAACAATCTATACGATTGGCAGTGAAGAATTTTCCCATGGAAAGAGTGCGTGCTTCTATTGATAACTGGCCTCATCGTTTAAAGGACTGTATTGCAGCCAATGGAGACCACTTCGAATAAGCTTTTTATATTTTTAATTGTTTTATATTTATGTATTAAACTGACACACTGTAAAAGTAATAAATGTTATTTGCAGTTAACAATTTTCTTTTTTCTTTATTACAATATTTATGGCAAGACTAGGTATAACAATTACCATCGATGTCTCTACATAAAGGTCCCACTACATCTAAATAAATTTTTTGAAAAGCCGAGGAAGCCGTTGTAGTTATTTCCATCGGTTCTTTTATATAACGAAAGTGCTTTGATTTTTGACACTTCGTACACTTTTTTACAAATCCTTGGACGTCTTTTTCTATACTTGGCCAATAATATCTCTTTTTAATGGTATTTACCATTCTACGCACCCCAGCGTGTCCGCTAGTTGGTAGTATGTGAAAATCATTCATAATAATACGTTTTTCTTTGTCATCACTAATCCTTTTTACTCCTCTTAGAATACAAATGCGTGGTCCGGACCATTTTTCTAAATTCGATATTTCATCACAAACGCTTTTAATAAAATCTATATTATTATCAGTTTTAATCATACACACTTCATCAATTCGTAACTTATCACAAAATAAACTTAATTTCTGCACAAATTCGGCTCGCGTAAAATGTGCCTTGAAATCAAGATTGATGTAAATTATCTTTCTTTCCGTTGAAAATTCAAAACATTCAAATACGTCAGTTATCATGTCATTATCTCTCAATCCTTTTAGTTCACTACCTTTACTAAATCTCATTTCTACTGAGCCAAACGGTTTTCTTAACATATCCACAACTCTTGGTTGGCCAGACCAATAGTCAGGGGATTTACTAAACTCCGTTTTCTCATTATCATCCTTATTTTTATTCAACTCATCTATTTTCCGTTTTTGCGCCCTAGTCATAATAGCTACAACTTGTGCTTGCATATCTTTTAATTCTTCTGATGTTATACATATTCTAGACAAAGCATCTGCAACAACATTTTCTTTTCCTCGTACATAAACAATTTTGAAATTAAATTCTTCTAATATTAACCGAAATTTAAGAAGCCTACTTGAAGGATCTTTCATACCAAAAAGATAAACTAAAGGTTTGTGATCTGTCATTATTGTGAATTCTCTTCCATATAGATATGGTCTAAAATATTTTACAGACCAAACTATTGCCAAAAGCTCTTTTTGTATAGTAGGATAATTCTTCTCTGCTTTGTTTAAAGGCCTACTTGCATACGCTATAGGTCTTAAGTCTTTATTGCACAGCACAGCGCCTATCGCTGTAACTGAAGCATCTGTCTGTACTATAAATTCATTATTACTCGAAAAATCGGGATATTGTAATATTGGTGAAGAAATTAAGACACTCTTAAGATATTCAAAGGCATGTTGGCATTCGTCAGTCCAAATAAATGGTTCATTTTTCCTACATAATTTATTTAATGGTATAGCTATTTCTGAAAATGATTTTATGAATTTCCGGTAATAGTTGCAAAAAGCTACAAATCGCTTAACTTCTTCGGCGTTTTTTGGCGTAGGGTAATTTATTAATACATTTGTTTTTTCTGGATCGGGTAAAACACCCTTTTCTGAAACAACGTGACCCAGATAAAGAATTTCTTTCTTTAAAAATTCGCATTTTAGCGGGTTTAATTTTAAATTTACTTTCCTTAACCTCTCCATTATACTTATTAAATTATGATTATGCATATGCAGATTTCTACCGAAAACAATGAGATCATCTTGATATATTAAGCATTTTTCATAAGTCAAACCAGACATTGCTACTGACATCATGCGGCTAAATGCACTTGGACTTATCTTGAGCCCCATAGGTAAACGTTTCATTTGAAATTGACCTGTTCCAGTGGTAAACGCTGTTAATTTACGACTGTTAGGTTCTAATTGTACTTGATAATAACCTTGATGAAGGTCAAGGTGAGTGAAATACACAGCCCCAGACAGAGAGTCTAAAATTTCATTTATATTTGGCAAAGGAAATTTATCGTCACAAATTGTCTCATTCACCTTTCTATAATCTACCACTAATCGCCATTTCTTTTCAGTTCCTTCTTTACTCTTTTTTGGCACTAATAAAATTGGACTTGACCATTCACTGTTTGATTCTTCTATAATGTCATCATCTATCATTTTATTAACCTGTTTAGCTATCTCTGGTTTTAATGACTGTGGTAATCTATATTGTTTAACATATACTGGTGTAAAGTTTGGTTTAACAGTAATAGACTGCTCATAGATGTTTGTAGTTGATAACTTATCACCGTCAATATAAAAAACATCAGAATATTTTGCGCAAATCGCTTCAATAGACTGTCTCTCTTCCTCATTTAAATAATCCAATTTAAGCTGAGATAGTAGTGTTTGAATTCTAAAAACGTCGATTATACTATTATTAAATTGACAAATATTGTAATCATTTAAACATTGTAATTCAGGTACGAAAGTCGGTATGTTTATATCTTTTTCACTAGTGTTAAGAATTTTAATAGGGATTCTGTTATTTTTCACTCTTACTATTGCATTTGCAAGAAAAATATCCTTCGCTAACTCTCTTCCACAGACGATTACATCATCTTTCTCGTTTTTATTTACGTATATATAATGAATCGACTCAGAACGGGCGGGTATTGTCAGCTCATTACACAATCTACTATGCTCATCAATAAAATTAAAATAATATGTCTCTCCATGATTATATAATGTCAAAGTATTAGTATGTAAATTAATATTAGCTTGAAATTTATTTAAAAAATCTAGACCTACTATTCCATCTGCCTTCAATGGTAAGGAATCAAATATATGAAATGTATGCATAAACGTTGCACAATTTTGCTTTAACGTTAAATTTACTGAACCTTGAGAACGTTTTTGACCACCGATTCCATTAATCAAAGTTTCATCTCTTTGCACAATGATACTACTTGGTAAGGCTTCACTTTTAATAATTGATAACGTAGCACCTGTATCTACGAGCCAATAATATTTAATGTTATTAACATTAAAATTTATATATTTTGCATTGCCCAGATTTGATAATATACAATGCTTAAGATCGAAAAAACTGGCTACTAGAAGCTTCTAATTCTTTGTCATGTCTAGTATCGGTGTGCTGATTGGCATTTTTCTGTTCCGCTGAAAATACATTTTTGTTACTGTTCCTAAAATATCTCGGAGCTCTACTACCTCGTTGACCCCTATTATAGTTCGATGAAACACGGTTATTGTACCGGTTTCCTGTATGTCCTCTATAATTTGCACGCAATTTGTTTCTCTGATAATCACAAATACCATACTGACCACGACTGTAATTGTTATTATATTGACCACGATTATTACTGAAATTATGATACCGCCTTGAATTATTATTATTAAACCCTTGTCCACGTTTAAATACATGCATGACGTTACCTGACAGTGACTGGGATGTAGTATCTTCTTCTTTCGCAGCTTGGATGGCATCTTTTAGGCTGCTATAGTTGCGAGCGGAGATGATTGTACTCAACTTTGAACTGCGTAGTCCTTCTGAAAATTGTTTAATGGCAAGCTTTTCATTTAAAGGTTTTAAAATCCCAGCTGTGTCTGAATTACCTTCCGATTGTGATAGAGTGAGTTCAGTAAACAATCTTTCTATTTCGGTACCATACTCTTCAATAGAAGTCGAACCTTGTTGTAAATGTAGTAGCTTTGTCTGTATAGCCATAAACGATTTTTTTGTCAGTAAATGGCATCTCATATCTTTAATTAACTCCTCAATGCTCTTATAATTACCTGTAATTCGTAATTTCGCATTTTCTGATAATCTACTTTTAAGAACAAATGTTACAAGTAGGGTCTTACCTTTCTCATCCAACATATCCGCATACATCTCCAACGAGTCTATCAAACGTTTGGTTGTCGCCTCAATACCGTCCATTGCCGGAAGCAAATTACAAGCCACTTTTAAATCAAATTCCATTTTTACAGATTTATTTTTTGGGAAAATACACAAACTATTTATTTCCTCAAAAATATTCTTAATATTCTGAAAAATATCTAATGCCGCGGGTACTAACTTCTTATCTTTACCCTTATCTAACAGTAACAAAATTTTCGTACATTCCTCAAAGATATAGTTCGCTTCATCTAACTTTGTCTTAATAACAGTACCCTTATATCTAGCCTGTCCCTTCTTAATTAAGTATTTTCTAATATCTACCAGAGCCTCATATTTCTCTATTAAAACATCAGTCATAATCTAAATTAAACATCACTTAAAATTATCAAAACATTAGTCAATTACTTCATGTTAAAAACAAAAGAATCAAATAACCATAATTATTGCGAAACGGCACAGAAATATTTCACACGTTGCAGTTTACTTGCTAGGTATCATATTCACTGAGACTTTGTGCACTGTTTTATGTCTTTTAAGTTTTTATGCTAAAACATATAATTTTCATCACTGATATTCACAATTAATTGCCGAATTAAATAGGTACTAGTTGATGTTAAAATGTTGGCTGGTCAGTTAGCAGATGTTCCGTCAGACATTACCCGTCCTCGCACGGATGCCCTTATGCGTTGTATGGCGCTTAGACCGATTTCTTCATTTATCCAATGGCGATGGCAGCTTCGGTAGTATTTTAAAAGAAAGTATATTACCAAGACAGAAATTGCGACGAGGATGATGATGGTAATGATGCTCATTCGCTCCAAGTGTCCTCCGATGTCCTTTAGCAGGGCGTCATTGTTTCCACCTGCCGCATTCTGGTTTAGGAAAACCTCTTCTTTCTCGACTGTAGAGCGACACATTTTGGATTCTTCACACAACAACAAAACTTTATTTTGCCCCTTGGCAGACTCTTAAGGCAGGGTCGCCATGAAATGTTGGGGGTCCTAGAGACTTCTTAAATGAGACAACCGATCATAATGAATGTAGTATATTGAATAATAATTAAAATATAAAAAACATACAATAATGCAATCAATGCAGATTGAAGTAAAACTACTTACCTAGCATTAAACGTTACATAAAGGAGTGTTCATAACAAGTAATAAACTTAGGGAGCATACACACACTTCAACGCACATGTAACTCCTTATTAGACTCCGAACGCGTGTGTTTAGTGTTAATGACGTGAATGAAATGGAACGAAAATGGAACGGAATGACTCGAGCTCTTTTTATATGCGTATCGTGTATCGACAGCGCCGTAATCGCCGGGACCGCGTGCGCCGCCCCTGATGTAGCATTGTCAAGTTGAGGCGTTTATTTTTTGAACCCCGAAATCGTCTTACGGCGCCCTGACATAATAATTGTAAGTGATATTAAATTTATATAATAAAATGTAACAATATAATATCAATATTATATTTACATTAACTTGATATAGATATAAATAAAAAAAAACAGGTTTTAGTTAGGTATACTTAATTACTGACCGACTGTTGTGAAACCAGATTTCACTACCCGCTTACATACTCCAGTAAAACCAATAAGGCGAATACGCGCGTCTGCAGTTGAATGTTGATTTGTTTTTGAAGAGGGCGGCACGTGACAACTCGTACATTAGTGAGAAAAGAATCGGCGGCGATGCTGTGCGAGAGATGTTGGTGCGGCGGCCGACGGACGGCGCTCGGCGGCAGTGAGAGGCGCGCGCTCGCCGCGGCGCACCGCCCGCTCTCTACCCACAGCACTTCGCGTGCCGCGCTCGCGACGTGCGAACGCGATCTCGTCGAAATCTCCCGCCAACTCTCATTTAGCTCTCATTGTGTAACTACACAAGTTTTAAATCGCTTGTACGATAAATGTTGCCGTGGTAGGAACAACAATTAATGATATTATATTATTATAACTTAAAGTTAGCGCGCCAAAACTTACTTTATACCTTTTTACACACATTTCAATGATCTTATAATTTCGTAAACACTTTCAAGTTGTAAAATAGTATGCATTGAGAGGGCAACTCATTTACAGATAAATTTGTATACTTAAGTAATTGTTACCTTTGCAAAAGCCCTTTACTGTTAAGCAACTAGGTGTCCAGCGATATATTATAGTAGTGTGTGTTGTGAGTTGTGTGCGTTGTGTGCGCGGTGGTGACGCGGTGTGTGTCTGGTGGTGCTGCGGGGCGGAGCGGAGGGGCGTCGGCGCGGTGCGGGCGGGGGCGCGCGGATGCGCGGGCGCAGGCGCACACGCCGCCGGCGCGATGGCGGCGCGCCGCCTCGTGCTCAACGGGTTGACGGCAGAGGTAGGCGAAGACGCGGCGCCATGCGAGCCCGCCACCGACGGCTCGCCCGACTCGCTCGAGTTCTACCACGAGCTCGAGTTGTACCGGCAGTTGCTGGCCCTACCGCCCGTCGCCCCTGCACCCTCCGCACCCCCCGCGCCTCAGAGACGCGCGCGCACACCCGACCCACCGCCGCCGGACACTCGCCACGGTATGGTATACTTTATCTACTCAGCTTTAGTTTTGTGTTAATTAAAGGCTCTCTTGCCCGTCAACTTGTTCAACAGCCTTAGATACCAGATTATAGAGCCATCGCATGCTCGTGTGGTAATATTTCTCTAAATTAGATTCAAATTCATCCGTCGCGGCCACGTGTTGGGCGCCAATATGGTTGTTATACCCGTGACTCAGTTACTTCGTATCATTCGCTCAAGACATTGAGTTGAATATTATAACCATCGATATATAATGTACTATTCGTCAATCAATATAACATCTATCTATCTATACTATTATATAAAGCTGAAGAGTTTGTTTGTTTGTTTGTTTGTTTGTTTGTTTGTTTGTTTGAACGCGCTAATCTCAGGAACTACCGGTCCAAACTGAAAAATTCTTTTTGCGTTGGATAGCCCTTTGTTCGTGGAGTGCTATAGGCTATATATCATCACGCTATACCCAATAGGAGCGGGGCAGTAATGGCTAATCTCAGGAACTACCGGTCCAAACTGAAAAATTCTTTTTGCGTTGGATAGCCCTTTATTCGTGGAGTGCTATAGGCTATATATCATCACGCTATACCCAATAGGAGCGGGGCAGTAATGGCTAATCTCAGGAACTACCGGTCCAAACTGAAAAATTCTTTTTGCGTTGGATAGCCCTTTGTTCGTGGAGAGCTTTAGGCTATATATCATCACGCTATATTCAATAGGAGCGGAGCAGTAATAGCTAATCTCAGAAACTACCGATTCGAACTGAAAAAATATTTTTGTGTTGAATAGTCCTTTTGTTTGTGGAGTGCTCAAAGTTATATATCATCACGCTATGACCAATAGGAGCGGAGCAGTAATGGCTAATCTCAGGAACTACCGGTTTCAACTGAAAAATTCGTTTTGTGTTGGATAGCCCTTTATTTGTGTACCGCTATAAGCTATATATCATCTCGCTATGACCAATAGGAGCGGAGCAGTAATGGCTAATCTCAGGAACTACCGGTTTGAACTGAAAAAATCTTTTTGTGTTGGATAGCCCTTTGTTCCTGGAGTGCTATAGGCTATATATCATCATGCTATAACCAATAGGAGCGGAGCAGTAATGAAACATGTTGCAAAAACGGGGAAAATTATGAGTTTTGAGAGCTTCCGTTGCCTGCGCTGCGTAAACGGTTAAAGTTATGCAACAATGATGTATGACGGGATTGTTTCACTTAAAAAGTTCTAAATAATATAACAAAGTCCCCCGCTGCATCTGTCTGCCTTAACGTGTTAAACTCAAAAACTACCTAACGTATTAAGATGAAATTTGGTATGGAGACAGTTTGAGACCCTGGGAAGAACATAGGCTCCCGGGAAACTACTATTTTTATAACGGAAAACTTTAGCCTGAAAAACTTTATAACGCGGGCGGAGCCGCGAGCAAAAGCTAGTACTATTATATAAAGCTGAAGAGTTTGTTTGTTTGTTTGTTTGAACGCGCTAATCTCAGGAACTACCAGTCCAAATTGAAAAATTCTTTTTGCTATGGATAGCCGTTTGTTCGTGGAGTGCTATAGGCTATATATCATCACGCTATACCCAATAGGAGCGGGGCAGTAATGGCTAATCTCAGGAACTACCGGTCCAAACTGAAAAATTCTTTTTGTGTTGGATAGCCCTTTGTTCGTGGAGTGCTATAGGCTATATATCATCACGCTATGACCAATAGGAGCGGAGCAGTAATGACTAATCTCAGGAACTACCGGTTCGAACTGAAAAATTCTTTTTGTGTTGGATAGCTCTTTATTAGTGTAGTGCTATAGGCTATATATCATCACGCTATGACCAATAGGAGCGGAGCAGTAATGACTAATCTCAGGAACTACCGGTTCGAACTGAAAAATTCTTTTTGTGTTGGATAGCTCTTTATTAGTGTAGTGCTATAGGCTATATATCATCACGCTATGACTAATAGGAGCGGAGCAGTAATGGCTAATCTCAGGAACTACCGGTTCATAACAGAAAAAATATTTTTGTGTTGGATAGTTCTTTGTTCGTGGAGTGCTATAGGCTATATATCATCACGCTATGACCAATAGGAGCGGAGCAGTAATGACTAATCTCAGGAACTACCGGTTCAAACTGAAAAAATATTTTTGTGTTGGATAGTTCTTTGTTCGTGGAGTACTATGGGGTATATATCATCACGCTATGACCAATCGGATCGGAGCAGTAATGGCTAATCTCAGGAACTATCAGATCGAACTGAAAAAAATATTTTTGTGTTGGATAGCACTTTGTTCCTGGAGTGCTATAGGCTATATATCATCACGCTATGACTAATAGGAGCGGAGCAGTAATGGCTAATCTCAGGAACTACCGTGTTTGAACTGAAAAATTTTTTTTGCGTTGGATAGCCCTTTGTTCGTGGAGTGCTATAGGCTATATATCATCACGCTATGACCAATAGGAGCGGAGCAGTAATGACTAATCTCAGGAACTACCGGTTCGAACTGAAAAATTCTTTTTGTGTTGGATAGCTCTTTATTAGTGTAGTTGTATAGGCTATATATCATCACGCTATGACCAATAGGAGCGGAGCAGTAATGACTAATCTCAGGAACTACCGGTTCGAACTGAAAAATTCTTTTTGTGTTGGATAGCTCTTTATTAGTGTAGTGCTATAGGCTATATATCATCACGCTATGACTAATAGGAGCGGAGCAGTAATGGCTAATCTCAGGAACTACCGGTTCAAACAGAAAAAATATTTTTGTGTTGGATAGTTCTTTGTTCGTGGAGTGCTATAGGCTATATATCATCACGTATGACCAATCGGAGCGGAGCAGTAATGGTTAATCTCAGGAACTATCAGATCGAACTGAAAAAAATATTTTTGTGTTGGATAGCACTTTGTTCCTGGAGTGCTATAGGCTATATATCATCACGCTATGACTAATAGGAGCGGAGCAGTAATGGCTAATCTCAGGAACTACCGTGTTTGAACTGAAAAAATCTTTTTGTGTTGGATAGCCCTTTGTTCCTGGAGTGCTATAGGCTATATATCATCACGCTATGACCAATCGGAGCGGAGCAGTAATGAAACATGTTGAAAAAACGGGAAAAAATTATTAGTTTTGAGAGCTTCCGTTGCGTGCGCTGCGTAAACGATTAAAGTTATGCAACAATGATGTATGACGGGATTATTCCTCTTAAAAAGTTCTAAAAAATATATTATAAAACAAAGTCCCCCGCTGCATCTGTCTGCCTGAACGTGTTAAACTCAAAAACTACCCAACGTATTAAGATGAAATTTGGTATGGAGACAGTTTGAGAGGCTCCCGGGAAACTACTACTTTTATAACGGAAAACTTTAGCCTGAAAAACTTTATAACGCGGGCGGAGCCGCGGGCAAAAGCTATATTTGATAATTATAATTGGTGTGGAATTGTTTAGCACTTCTTCTTCTTCTTCGTCGCTGTCACTCTTGACAGAGCGGTCGTGGTCATCACCTCAAGTGATGGTGGCAAGCTTCACAACACGTCGCCACTCCTCTCTGTAGGCCGCCTTCCTCGTGCATTCGTGTAGTGATGAGCCATTAATCGCCGCTTTTATTTGATCCGTCCACTTCATTGACGATCTTCCACGTGGCCTGGTACCCTCAACCTTTCCCTGAACCACAAGTCGCTCTATAGCTACTTCGCCTCGGCGGCATACGTGACCAAAAAATGTGAGAATGCGAGACTGTACCAAAGATGATAAACGCTGCTTAATGCCGAGTTCTCGAAGTATAGACTCGTTGGTACGGAATTCAGTCCAAGATACTCCGAGCAGTCTCCTCCAGCACCACATCTCTAAGGCGTCTATCTTCTTCTTCTCTACTTCTCGCAAGGTCCATGTTTCTGTAGCGTACAAAAATATGGGGAATACAAGTGCCCGTACTAGCCGGATTTTTGTGGCTTTATAAATGTTGCGATTCTTCCAAATCTTCTTTAACTTGTCCATTGCAGATCTAGAAATCGCCATACGCCTCTTCACTTCGTCTATACATCCGCCATTGTTCGAAATCAAGGCTCCCAGATAAATGTATGATTGGACCACATCACAATTAGCAGTTTGTATTGTTTCGCACTACATATTAACAAATAAAAATATAATTTATAAATTTAATGCGACAGATTTTCCGACTATATTATTAGAAGTATACCTAGTATGGGATCAAAAATTCAGATTTTATTCTATATGCGTGGTAATTATTTTTTTAGAACGATACCGTACACACCGTACGTAAATAGGTATACGACTTACATGAAGCCAGTTCTACAAAGCGCGCATTTATTAAAGAAAATAATAGTGTTCATCGCCACGGCTAAAGCCGGTCTGACCCGCCGCAATGTATATTTCACATCAAAAAGGATAGTATAACAATTCATACATATATGAACCCACTATAAGGAACGTATGGTCTGTGCAGTGGCGGCGCCGCGGCGCAGTCGCACGCCTGGCGCGCCGGGCGCCTCCGGGCGCGCGCGAGCTGCGCTGCCTGCCGCACTGCGCGAGCGCCCGCAACCGCCCGTTACCAGGCCCGCCAGGGTGAGTATTCAACTCTTCTCCGCTAAATACTTAGTCTGGCCATAAATACTGTTACACTTAATTATAAAAAAATATTACATTTGAATTTCGAATCTGTCATTTTTATACGATTGTTCATTGTGTTTTCTCATTTTGGCGCCAATACATTGTAAAATATTTTGCGATATTAAAATGGTGTGGGGTGATAAAGAGAACCGAATCGCTGTGATAGCATTACACAAAGTAGGTATGGAGCCAAATGCAATTTTTAAAACTCTCCATACACTTGGTATTAGTAAAATGTTTGTGTACCGGGCTATTAATAGGTACAATGAGACCTCCTCTGTTTGTGACAGAAAAAGATCTGGCCGTCCACGTAGTGTTCGTACGAAAAAGGTGGTCAAAGCAGTAAGGGAAAGAATTCGAAGAAATCCTGTCCGAAAGCAAAAGATTTTATCTCGGGAAATGAAGATAGCACCTAGAACCATGTCGCGTATTTTAAAAGATGACTTAGGACTTGCAGCCTATAAGAGACGCACTGGCCATTTCTTAACTGATAATTTAAAGAAGAATAGGGTGGTAAAATCGAAACAACTACTGAAGCGGTACGCAAAGGGAGGTCACAGAAAAATTTTGTTTACGGATGAGAAAATTTTTACAATTGAGCAACATTTTAACAAACAAAATGACCGTATTTATGCTCAAAGCTCTAAGGAAGCTTCCCAATTAGTCGACAGAGTGCAACGTGGACATTATCCGACTTCAGTGATGGTTTGGTGGGGTGTTAGCTATGAAGGAGTGACTGAGCCATATTTTTGTGAAAAAGGTATCAAAACATCGGCACAAGTGTATCAAGATACCATTCTTGAGAAGGTAGTTAAGCCCCTTAACATCACCATGTTCAATAACCAAGTATGGTCCTTCCAGCAAGACTCGGCGCCGGGTCATAAAGCTCGGTCCACGCAGTCTTGGTTGGAATCGAACGTTTCGGACTTCATCAGAGCTGAAGACTGGCCGTCGTCTAGTCCCGATCTTAATCCGCTGGATTATGATTTGTGGTCAGTTTTAGAGAGTACAGCTTGCTCTAAACGCCATGATAATTTGGAGTCCCTAAAACAATCTATACGATTGGCAGTGAAGAATTTTCCCATGGAAAGAGTGCGTGCTTCTATTGATAACTGGCCTCATCGTTTAAAGGACTGTATTGCAGCCAATGGAGACCACTTCGAATAAGCTTTTTATATTTTTAATTGTTTTATATTTATGTATTAAACTGACACACTGTAAAAGTAATAAATGTTATTTGCAGTTAACAATTTTCTTTTTTCTTTATTACAATATTTATGGCAAGACTAGGTATACACGTATGACTGTGTCTTTGAGAATCGATATGCTGTGGACATTAATGGCATGTAACCTGGTTTACGCATCAAGGTATTATCGAAATATTCAAATTATTAACTTAAAACCTCCGACTCAATACTCACGACACACAGATGTGTAGCGTACAATACTGGACTGGTGGGACGTGATTTTAGTTCGGAATAATGTTAATGAATCTAATTATTATTCCGAAATTGTCTCAAAACGACTAAAAATGCGGAACGTCTTGTAGATAATCCCATTACTGCAATCCTTTACGATAAAGGGAGACTGTAAGCATATTCTATTGCCTTATTTTAATGTGCGCCAAGTTTTTATCATAATTTATTATACAAACAATTAATGTATGACGCTGAAGGAGCAGTGCCGTCGTCATATCTCCAGTAATTGTGTTCCCTGTATAAAGCCCGCGTGTTATGGAGGTCGTGCGGCGATTAACTTGTCTCGTGGCGCTCTCCGGCGCGGCGGCTAATTTGTCCGGCGTGAAGTGTCGACGCGCAAAGGCGCCGCGTGTCTCATTACCTTCACTGCCGCGGTGTCTAGTTCGAACGCTCCAACGGTGCGCATTGCAATGTTGTTGACCATTGTGAGGTCAGTCGTCCGATTTATTTAACTGTCGATGATAGTTTTAGTAAACGATTACTGCACGATTACTGCTGGCCGTCGCTGTTATTGGATACTAGGTGTTCGTCCGCGTAAGTTCTTTCCCGGCATAAAAGTCTTATTGTGCATTTTCCAGGGTAAATATTTCGCAAGCCTCATTATGCTAGGCGAACTGAGTCACTATAGTAATCCATAGTGCCACATGTACCGCAATACCAACAAAAATATATGCCAATCTATTAAAAATCAAATTTTTTAAAATATTATTTTCTTACTGGAACAAATAAGTGATATAAAAGTAGCCTAAATTATGTGAATTCTGGAGATGGTCTATTGCTGTGCTAAATTTAAGTTAGCTATCTTTTAATAAACATCCAAATATTTTATAAGAATAATAGTGATAATTAAAGCCCTGTATTACACACTGGCCCACTGCTAGGCCCGTGCCCAACTCCTCTCCTCTACTACCGACAGGGATTAGACCTTAGTTCATCACGCTGGCTTAGTGCGGCTTTGTAGACTTCACACTCCCTCCAAATTCCTGTAGAGAATTTCTCAGGTATGCAGGTTTCTCCACGATGTTTTTCTTCACCGTTAAAGCTACCGATAATGTACAAAGAATACACACATCATTTTAGAAAAGTCAGAGTTGTGTGTCTCGGCAGTCCGTTCCACACCCAAATAGTCTATCGCCGCTTACACTTTACGCTTAAACATTTTTACCATTTATAATATTAGTGAGTTCTGGTTAGGAAATAATTACATAACGACAATAACAACGAACCGGAAAGTATGCGATATGTCGCAATCAATATGTGTGTTGCGTTTGATCTTAGTTTGGTTAGCTGCTAGAGAATCTTAAAGCGAAGAAAATTCTTTAAACAGATCCAACAGTACATGTTTCAGGTCATGTAATCTAGCGTATTTCTTTGCTATCAGGACCAATAAACACTTAGCGAGGACAGCCGCCGGAGGGCACTATTGTGCGCACTGTTGTGAGTGATTTGTGTGGAAGTTGTGAGGCCATCACAATGGAACACGCGCGCGCCCTCACAACTAGCGGAACAGTCAGCGACGGTGTTTGGTTTGTTCCTTACCGGGCGACATAGTCGAGAGAAAGTAACAAAATCATGAAGGCCTTAAAACTATATGATTCTAGTTTTTGTTGCCTTGTTTCATCAATGTTGTGAAATGTTTCATCAATCAAACCGAAATTTCATACAGGTAGTCTCAATGATTCAACAAGTACATACACAAACACGCACGCACGTAAGTGTTGTGTGTATTTAACACAAATATGACGTAACACATGGGGTATCAACTGATGTGTACGCGCAAAATTGTAAAAACTTGATATCTACCCTTTAGTTGGGCCTCGAAATGACAAACCGATCGTTAACCAGTAATAAAGTAAGTATGAATGTGACCGGTGGTTTTTCTCGAGTTAATGGACCATGATCTATTCCTTTCATAAAACTAATAATTTTCGAGGAAGTATGTGTCGGCGTGCGGGCCCGGACACGGTGATGAGGGTCTCAGGAAATGAGCGGTCTCTGTGCCGCCGCACTGCTTGCGCGTTATCAGTGACTGCGGCGCGGCTTCGGACACGTCGGGGTCACCCACAGATACAGCGCTGGCAGTGTTGTTGAAGGTCGGGGGCGTACACACAATGGCTGCGAGTCATCCGGAGAACCAATCTCCAATCTATTTTAGGTTAATTTCGAATCAAAGAATTATTTATAGGTGACTGTAAATAGGATAATATTATTGTCAAGTGCGTACAGTATCTTTATAATAAAATTATATTGTTTATTAGAATAAGAAAAGTCCTATTTTGATAGAAAATTTATATATTGAAATACTTTGATATTATGATGACTTACAATTCAAACGTAAAATGCTGATCAATTGTACCAATCCAATCCAATTTGTACGTGCTGGCTCTTACAATTATGATGAACGACAGTTAATTATAGTTTAGCACAATTTATAATGCCTAATTTAGAATTTATGACGTAAAAAAGGATCTTCTGTGATCGTAAATGATATTATTATGAGAAGAAGTAAGGTTGTTATCTTGGAGTGACACGCCGCACGCGCTACAAATATTAATTTGTTTAAGAAGCTCGCGGCGAACGGTCGCTGTAATCGCATTACTTGGTATCGCAGGCGGCAGTGCGTCTCGTCGCCGTGCGTGGGCTGGCAGGCGTGGCTCACTTGTAGCACACGCCTCTAGTCACGGTACAGCAACACGGGTTTGTCAATTTCATATTATGAGTATACGCGCGTATTACATGAGGATTATATGTATGAGCTTATGTGGTAACGTATTTAACTGTTATTGACTAGTAGCTGTGCCTAAAGTGTGTCGAGATAAGGCTTTTCTGCAAGTAGTTGAGAGCGCGTCTCGTAACTCGCTAGCAGTCCGGTGTTATTCACCGCTCATGGGATAAGGCGTGCGATATCTCCGATAGTGAGCGGTAATGAACTCCGCCGCTCTCCGCCCTCCAACCTTCCGCCTTCCGTCCGTAATCACACATTAATCTATTAAATGCGCCGCTCGTCGACACGCCGCGGCGCACTCCCAGTGGATTTATTGCCTGATTCTTATGGTATATTCGGTTTAATGAACATTGTCTTTGATCAGGGCTCACAAGATACCAGATAATAGAATCGATTTGATGCCCGCGTGTTTTTTGTGTAATGGCCGCAATCACTATCTATAAAAGAAATGGAATGCAGCAGCCGTTATACATGATATTTTTCTCCATCAACGCCTCGCACCAAATTTCCTGCTCTGAGCTGTATCACGCTGGAAGTAAACATTTGCGTGTTGTCGCAGAAACAAGCTGTTCATTCTGATTTATCGTGTAGGTACTGGGACTTCAATAAATCTCACAAGACAGGAATTTGGGTGCCATCAAATAAAATTATAGTGGGATTTGCTTATGACATTACCTGGAAGAATGAGAAATGAGATTAAAAAAAAAAGTTTTGTTGTCTCTCTTGTAGTAGAAGGAGTTCTGATGATGAAGGGTTGGCGGAGAGAAGAAATCTTTTGTCTGTTGTCCCGCGCAGGGAAACAAGTTATCAGTTTGTTCGTAAATTTTTCTGCAAGTTAGAAGTTTTCAAACTAAGGTCCGGCGAGACTCGCGCGTCGCGACATGACTACCGCCCCGCCCCTGCCCCGCACCGTATACATGAGATATCACACAACATCATAACACGTGAAATGCGCTACTATAATATTAATCGCGTTATTGAACTATGGTTTGTCAAGGTAAAGTCGGATCGGGGCATATGTATTCACTCGCGAGCTCCGATGATACAGTGTCGAGCTCCAACAACTGCAAGCGATTAGTTTCTCGCGATAATTGATTTGTATTAAGATGTTGTATTAGATGAATACCGGCGGGGATGATATTTTTTTAAGTTTTCATCCGTTTCTGATTTCTCCAGACAGGTTGTAGAGGGGAGCTCCACATGCTCCATAAGTGTTGTGTCGAAACCAAACTTGTTATGTTGTTGATAGTCGACACGAGTTTCATCTCTCAGATGCAGGTACGCAAGAATATCTGTAATTATCTTATAGGGAACGACAAGTCGCTCTGGATTGGTCGTTCGGTAGCGGAACGCAAAGACTAGTTCTTGTTTAACGAAGCTTTATTGTTTGAAGGCGCATCACAAAATGTTCAACCTTCCCATACAAACGGCACATCAGTCTAGTTTAACGTCGACGCGACGTAATACAGTAATTAAGTGGACAATGCGAGTCTTTCACTCGCTGATGCTCGAGCGAAGATAGCGCCGGTGACGGAACGCTCAGATAACGGGGCCATAGCTCAAGTGAGGGCGTCCCTCGCTCCTCGCACCCCCCCGCATCGCTGTCAGCCTGGTCACCATGTGCCCAGGTCCATAGAACTGATTACAGACAGCAATAAATAAGTCGTCATCTATTTAACGGGTAGCTTGTTTATTGATAATAAACAAACTTTGCATTTGGATTTAGTAAATAATATGATTTATTGGCAGAGTTGATTAGTACTGCGAAGCTTTTGTTCGAAAGTAGCATGCTTTTGCTCTACTCACATGGGTAGTTAAATGTGTAACGACTATAATATTATGATAAAATCGTCGCTATACATGATTAAACTGCACCGACGCGGTGCGGTTGCGGCGGGACGCTAACTTTGCCACAAACCGATAGTATGAAGATCCGCAATAAAACAATGACCTTTAGATAAAATGTTTTGCATGACGTGGTCGTCGTGGCAGAAGTTCACACGCGGAAGACGCGTCGAGTTCTATATTCCGTAGTTTTAATCACATGTAAACCTCTACGAAAACCAATAAGCATTAAACCTGGGCGATGGATTAACGCTACAGCGTAGCACGTTTCATGTCTCTACGGTGCCTCCCCGCTACGGGCCGCTACGTGGAGCTTATCTCGGCGACGCTCGTAGCGAACTATAGTTAGCTAAACAAGCCGAAGGAACGTGACGGAACACATCATTACACGCAGGGCTCAAGGTGACGGGGGCCGGTGCGGGGGGTCGGGGAGATACTGCGGCTCGTTGAACTCCTTATTGGCTTGCTTATTACACCAGACGGCCGCTGAAGTAACTTCGGGCGGGTTTTTCATGTGAAACAGATGGCATCGTGTGTTGTCGCACTCGGCTTGGAGGACCGCGACGTGACGACCGATGTACTTTGTATTCATAGCTGATAATGGTTAGAATTGGGGAGTTAAATTATAATACATTTATAATTTGGTTATACAATAGCATTATTAGTGTTTCCAATTGAATGCAAAAGTCGTGTTTTATTAATGTATGTAAGAAAAACAATATCGCGCGGCCGAAGACGCAAGTGCAACTCAGTAATCTATAAACGTAACAAAACATACACCACTATTGTCTAATAACAATATTGTGATTTGTGCGTCCTTGTTAGTTATCATTACATCATAACGGGCTTAAGGTAAAAAAAACAAGATTAAATTACCTCTTATTCTGTGATGATAACCGCCTCTTTGCAAATGGTTTGTTAGTCACGGAGTCCTATCGAGCTTACAAACAAATTAACTAAGTGTGTGGGAGTTTTTGTTTTCGCGAGTCGTTTCCGTGCGCACCGCGCGCATTCTATAATAAAAAATATTTGTGTCATTTCAAAGACTAATTAGTGTTTTACACCATTTTAGCTCACCGTTCAGTCTGTTTCAAAGTGTTGGTTTCTTGTTAATACTTTGGTAATTTAATTACAGCTTACTATTACTGTATTATTATATAACGAAGGTATACAAAAACAATTGCCATTTACATAATCGAATATATCGATCGTTTGTCCATTGTGTACAAAACCAAATAATGCTCACGTTATCGCATCCCATGTGTTCATGGGATTACAGCTTTGTTAATTGTTCACAAGTCGTTTTATTTTACACTCTATAGAGGCCTAAATATTGCCATACTTTATCGTCTGCACGGGGTTCACGCGTGGGTAGGCAGGTTGTAAATCACAGCAGCTATGTGTCGCGGCGCGGCGTGGTGGCGGCGCGCTCCGGCGCTGTGCCTGTGTCGCGGAGGCGCACCTGCTGCTCTCAGCATACTCGCTAGCACTCACACACTTAGTTTACACGGAACAGTCTTGTTCCGTAGTGGCCAGTTTATGGACAATAATTGTGTCACACTGGTCATAGATACGAACCGTAGTTGCGTACTGCGTTTCATATCGTCCAGTAAGTTACTGTATTGTCCATGGTACTTTACATCCATTCCAGAAGCCACGATGAGTTAAAGCAGCACTAAACTCGTATCTTCATATCCATTACAATGGGTCCATAGTTCATATTCACGCGTGTTTATTTTCTTGTCCGTTGGCTCGAGTAACAGCGCGGCGTCGAGTCGGTAATCTCACTGCTGTTGCAGCTCCTTATACTATAGGGCCTTCTCCTTGTTGCAGTCTAATAGCTGTTACTTGGGCTTTTGTAGCGATATGGTGTGGAGTTCAAGCGCTAGGACGGGCAATGAAATTTATGTGATTTTATTAGAAGATTACTCCGGGCGGGATGGTTCCAATACGGCGATATGGGTAGCTCTATTTTTACACGACCGAAATAATGTAATTGAAGTTCTCCCTATATATGTGATACTTTCATTTACGCGAGTTAATAGTTCAAGAATATATTTTCCGAACTAAATCATGATGTAATAATTAACCAGTAAACATCTAGTATCGTAGGTTAAATGATATTACAGTATATAAGCTCATATTGTATTTCCGACGATAGCAGAAACAAACCGAAGAAGTTGAAGTACTTAACTACAATTTATAGTCAAATCGGTCTGACGGGAAGAAGCATCGCTTATTACTATTATTAATTTTAAAATACTCTAGTACATTATGTACCTATCTACTTCCATCGTGCACACGTACTTAATTGACTTTGCACGCTTTTTTGAGAGAACATTGTGTGAAATCATTGTAGCCCAATTTAGTTTGTCGCGAGACGAGATCTAAACACACATGTATTCCAACCGCATATTGTTGAGATGCTAAAAAGAATCAGACAGGTAGTGCAGCGACTTATGTTTTACGCGGGTGAGGTCACAGGTGTGCACTAACGCTCAGCTGCGCCGAGGACTAGTCCCGCCCTGCTGGAGCGTCCGCCGCGCTTGATTTATCGCCACTAATATCCACTGACACAGCTAGCTAATAGCTATACATTGTGTCGCGTTACGGCGCTCGCAGCTCGCCGCGTCGCCGTGTGCTTGTTTATATGTTCACTTATAACATATTTCACGGAGACACTAATGTTAAGGCTGTATTGCGAGGAAGACGCTGCCGGTGGAGACCTTAGTTTTATGACCTAAAATATTATGTTATAATGGGCTATGTCTCGCGTTACCAACTTAGAAAATTATACTCTGAATATTTTCGAATGCAAACTAAATAAAACATTACTTCATTTCCTAATTGAAGATACATATTATGTATGTAGGAACATACCTCGGTGGAATCATAGAGGCCATAGGCAAACCTCTGATCATAATGTTAGGATAGGTACAAGGTTTATGTCCTGGTTATTGGGATACTAGAGAGGCTTTGATTTTGACATTATCTATTATGAAATCAACATTTGTATTTAATCGGGATTTGAATCTTCAGTCTTTTGTATCAAACCCGGGTCATCGCTCGCTAGGCATACAGTTTGTCAAATCATCTTAAACCTATATAGTGATTACTAAATTATTACTTATGTCGATACGTCCTTGATGTCGCGCTCTAATCTCCATTAAAGTCCGTGAACTACAGCCTTGTAGCTGTGTCTTGCGATGCTGTACACTCGCATCGCGCCGTGTTGCATCTCTCTTATCGCCTTGCGTTTGCTGCCCGTAAACTCAGTAAACGCGTGGTGTTAAGTCAAGAGGTGCAACAACTAACTTTGTTTTTTAATTACTATTATACTGCTCTTGTTTATAGCGAAGCGCTGTTCTTTTTGTACTTACGAATGCGCGATAACTTTTACATTAGAGCGCGCGCGAACAGAGTGGCATTGTAGCGCAGAGCTTCGCACCTCCACTCTGTAGCAAACTTCACTTCTATTGATTAATGACGTCATGCTTTGAGCGTTCTGTTCCAGGATCAGTTCTTTACTACGACATAATATCTCGAGCGTATATTTACTCTTTTCTGAGTTTTATTCACTGCGAACACTTTGTTAAATTCCGATTTTATCACAAATTTAACATTTTGCCTCTTTACGTGATAATCTAATTCAACATAATATATTTTTTCGAAATCTTTACATTTGTTGAATAATTAATTCAATTAAAATGTTTGTAGTGTTCAGTAAATTTACATAATAGTACAATAATGACGTTGCCAAGTATAATATAATAATAATAATAATATCAGCCCTGTATTATATACTTGCCCACTACTGAGCACGGGCCTCCTCTACTACTGAGAGGGATTAGGCCTTAGTCCACCACGCGGGCCTAGTGCGGATTGGTAGAATTCACACACCTTCGAAATTCCTATAGAGAACGTCTCAGATGTGCAGGTTTCCTCACGATGTTTTCCTTCACCGTTAAAGCGAACGATAAATTCACAAAGAAAACACACATGATTTTTAGAAAAGTCAGAGGTGTGTGCCCTTGGGATTTGAACCTGCGGACATTCGTCTGGCAGTCCGTTCCACACCCAACTAGGCTATCGCCGCTTTTTTAAAGTATAATATGAATGATATTAATATGAATTAAGTGGCTGCGGGGCCTAATAATATTATTTGCACGTAGCGCGTAGTACGTCGTCACCCGTAGCACTTTGCGTAGCACGTAGCAATTTTACTACAAGTGATAATAAGTAGAAAAACAATTGACTTATTATAATTATGCGCCCAATAGAGAGATAAAACTGAAATATGCAAAAATGCAGTTTGCAACTTGTTCTGATAATAAATACATTCTACAAAAATTCTACATAAAGAGAAGCCCGCAGGAATCGGGTTATTCGGACCCATCGCCACTGGCAGAGGCACGTGTCCCGTTTTACGTACCCGTACTGCACCTGGGACATATGTACATAGCCGAGCTCACCGAGAGCTCATCACTGCGCCCCGAGCGGCGTGCCAGTGTATCACGCACACACGCACATATTATGTAGATGTCCATAATAAGAGTTGCGTACGCCACGTGAAGGCGCGAGCTTGCTGCAAGTGCTGACGGACTCGGCTGCTGTTTAACATTTGATTCAATAGTTTCTAGTGTGAACTACGCTTTAATTATTCACAGTTGGGATAGGTCTGGGCTCTGGTCACCAGGTGTTGATAGTGGTCGGTATTTATTCGCCCTTTAATGGAAGTATGGTAAATGGGTAAGTGATTGCCTTATTTATGTTTGTAGCGTGTCTCGTTTGTTCCTAATTTTAGAGGCTCGGCAGCGCACTCACCGAGCCTCAGGGGGCGAGCGGCGCGGGGCCATAAATTGAACTTGTATTCCGAGAATATAATTTAAGTATGTGCACATGTATTATTTCACGGTGTTTCGGTGCGGAGGTCGCTGCTCGGTGCTCGTAACGTATGTGCGTGGCATTAAATAGACGCCATCTGTGTACTCTGATTACTTTATCGGGGTGAGGCGATCGCAAATTCTAACCACAGTAAAGTAATATTCACAATTCAGATTAACATTTCTACGATTAATCTAAGTATTGGTTTGTAATCTATTTTTAGAAAGAAGTGATAATTCACATCGTGTGTGCACGCGAACTGAGTTTGAGAAGCGACTATTCTAGTTTTATTTTGGGTTAGATTGCTCTTAATTATCTCACTATAACAAAGTTTATTAATTTTCGACATACTTTTAAAACGTTACACTTTGTAAAAGCGATATTTTCATCTGGCTGGATATAGTTGTTTCGTTTTGTTTTTTAAAAAATGACACTCGCGCGAGTAACTACAACTAAAGCATTCATTTAAAATACATAGTAATTAATGTAGCTTATTAGTTCTTATACAACGTCATTAACTATATGTAATAATTTCCAATAAGATCGCACACCCTGAAAACATATTGAATTTCAGGTTAGGTTCATATACAAATAAAGTATGTGTTTATTTTAAAAATAGGTGCAAGTGATTAGTGGTGTTTCCCGTCGAAGCTGCCATATTTCTCATTATTGAATTACAGTATTAATTGAAATTTTATAACCGTGCCGATGAGCCCCGCTCGCTACCAGGATCCGCGCGACCTAAATACATAACTCGTATTAGTGAACCATCAACATCCAATAACGTATGGCCGATCATCAAATATGAACGATATAGATTAATGTCACATCTACAAATGTATAGTTCCGTCGTCGTACAGCGCCGATGAACACCGCAACGAATTCGAAATATATTAATTGGAAGTACATTTTTGCTACTTTTAAGTAATTTATTTTCGTGATAGATTGTAAAGTAAGCGAACTCTTAGTTCAAACCAGACTGGCGCGACGGTCGCATCGTTTTGGTACCGCTCATTAAATAGTCGACTCGCTGTGAGTCACTCTGACAGTCAAATCGTTGTTCAGTCCGAGCAACTCTGGGTGCTTAATATGTGTATGGACATCAGAGAAGTACAGTCGGCAGCTAGCGGCCTGCCTCTGCTGTCGCGGCGCATGCCCGTGGTGCCTGATTAGTCGTGTAATAATATTATGCCTCATTTAGACTATTGGCAAATAATTCGCGCACGAATATGATTATGAATTATCAGTAACCAATACATCCGAATAAGCCGTTTACGCAGTCGTATTCGTGGCCATTCATCTGTACTCGGCAAGTATCTAAATCAGGGGTTACGTGTTGAACTGTTGCCAAACACTAATGTCTGATTGTCGTTTGTTTACATTGTCAAAATTAACATTGCTTTGTTATGTTAATTAATGTTTGTATTTACGATATCAATGTCGTTATTAATGTATAATAATCCTAATCAGTCACTGAACTATGGTAATACGGCAGTGTGATCACTGGACTATCAATAACAAACAAGCTCGCGGCGGGCGGCCGTCGCAGCGCAGGACAGGGTCGCTGGACGGGGCGGCCCATTAGTCATTGTGATCGTCCTGTTTCAGTGATTTGACCAAGGCCTTTATTTACTTAAATCAATTAGCATTCTCTTGCCTCGAAATCAATACGGTTGCATGGTTATCATTTAATATACCTGCAGTTATTTTTTTACATCTCAAGTAAAGAATGCAACAATAGCTTCGATTTGACCGCCATAGGTATTGTGAGAAATTGAGTAGCTGCGCTGTTCAAGCCCTCTCCGCCGCTCGGGCCCGCGCTCTGCCTCGTCAAGTATTTCCATATTGAGGCGACACGGCCTTCGCCTGATCTACACTATATTAGCTCGCATTTCGCTCGAATTGGAATTTGGGACACATTAAGCGTGACTATTGGCGCCGAGAATTTCCTTATGACTCAAAAAATTACTACCAGTTGTACACATTACATATATTTCTTTTGTATTCAAACTGTTGCTATTTTGTTCTTGAGTTTTTTAATGTGTACATTATGATAATGAGAATTTTAAGTTTACTACAACTAAGAATAATTTTAATTTTTATGACGTTCTGAAGGTAATGAAAATATTGTATTCGACTCCTCTCTTATTGTATTCGACTATAATTTCTCAGTAACTATTCGGGCCTTTTATTATTTGTGTATAATTTTTATAGCGTTTAGATGATACCAAATACGTTGTTGTACGAATGATCGATAATTAACGAAAGACGCCTTCGTTTTTAAATGATGAATTATAGTAATGCTGTAATCACTCCGTTGAAACGACCAGTTGTCTTCGTTTTTAAATTTCTCATCGCAAGTGTCCCGTGAGTGCGCCCCGGGGATGTTAACATCCCGCGGCAGGGATGAGGCCGGCTCGCGAGAGTGACGGAGGGCTGCGAGAGGACACCTCACGCCGCGCGCTAAACGTCGCCTTTATGAGCCTTGACGACTGTAAATTTCACGCTTCGAGGAACACAGACATGATGATAATGGTTTATGTTATACTCACGAATTCCTTACAGTAAATTTGCTATTGTAATTATTTTAAAAGAGGGATGGGCTCTTGGATTTTCTACATAAACATTTATATAAGCGATGCAATCTAGTAGATTATAGATACCTATATAAATCGTGGCTTGTAGATATTATAAGTTTAATTCCTATTTATGAACTTACAAAACTGAAAACAAAATTAAATATTGTTAATAATGAATCGTAATATGCGTTTCTATACGTCATTAATTCGCAGTGTGGTGTAACGCAGCGGACCCTAGACTAGAAAAAAAAATGTGACGCTTTGTTTCTCATATAATCTAGTGTCTTTTGTTATTGTTGGTTGGATATTTACTAACTTTAATGGATACAGATTTATTACTTACTTTTTATAAATCAGAGAAATTGATGAAATATTAGAATGACTGGGAAAGGAATATTTGGCCTATGTGACAACAGTTTCACTCCCCTATCGCAGACTGGTAGAAGGCGAATTTTTGGACTACTGTCGCTCCCTTTTGTAAATAAGGACTGAAATTATTATGTATTCAATGGTAGTGTGATCAATACAACGTGTCAGTCCCCGCGGCCACTTCCAGGATGTAATACAAGGCTTCTGATTAACGTCACCGCTGTGCGCACGACAATCGCAACTAATCACGCGGCGATACAACTTCATCTTGTGGTTGCCAGAATATTATTACGTGTATTATATGTATATATATGACTTACCGCACCGCAGTATTGACGCTCATTATGTTATCATTACCTGATATTATTGACGTAGAAGCAGCGTGTGATTAATGCTTTGTTGCTCTAACCGCCGTTTTCAATAATCGATCCTTATAGTTTTTTCCGATCCGTCGCGAAAATGGAGCAATGTCTTTTCTGATTTGCTTATAAATGTTTTATTTGAATTGGTTTATTCTCGTGATTGGATTGAAGATTAAGATTGGCATTGTTTACTTAAACTCGATATTGCCTCAAATTATACCCTCCTTTTTTAAATTTTATTGCGTTATTCGAGCTGCTTTTGTAAATATTCTCATGAGTGAAAGTACAAACACTCGTGCCTGAGGCATGCGGACACCCCGGCACTCCGCACACTCGTCGGTAACCGAGTGCATCGCGTGTTTGTGGCTCTGGTGTCGGCACTACCTGGGAAAACATTGCAAGACTCGCACCTAGCACGATGTTATTTTAGTTTCTTTGACCCAACAGAGTGGCGTCAGGACTTGGTGGCGCATTGGAGCCTAAATAAATCAATTGTATACGAGGAAACACGTTACTAAAGCGCAACCGTTGTCAGAATGGCAAAATAACACAATGATGTTTCGATGAGTATACGCAGAGCTCGCGCAATCGTACCGTGACGTCGGTATCGGCACATTTTCCGAATGCATGCGCATACATTTCATCGCAGTAACTCGCAATTTGGTGGACAATTGAGTCAGTAACGAGATCCGGTGCGTCGCGCCGGGCACTGCGACCACTCACGAGTCTATGACATGCCGGGCTGCACTGCACAAATCAATCATTTAGTACTTTTCTATTTCATTGGCTATACGTGTTTTTTCTGCATTCTTTAATACCTGCGTTCCGCTGCCTCTTGCCTGTGCGTCGGCACAGGTTGCGCCACATACGCGGCGAGCAGCGACCCCGCGAGCTATCCGCATTCGCACATATTGAATCCGATCGCGTACAGTTATAACAGTATGTAAACACCACTCACTTTATTACGTTTGCTTAATATCTTAAAGCATTCATTTCCACATATTAAATGTCCACAGTGGTGTTTGCAATGCATCTGATAACGCGCGCAATTACAACGGCCGCGTCATGCGGAGTGTGTGACGTGCCAACACTCAATACACATTACGTATTGATTGCCGTTATATCGCCCGGACGGTGTCTTTATGATAAATTGACTTGATTCTAGGAGCTTGTGAAACAAGGCATCGCTAATGAGTCAGTAATAGTTAGACTGCTAGAGTCGAATTCAGTGTGAACATAATATAAAGATTGATTATGCTTAAAAAGGTCCCCATAGCATAAGTTACGGACGACAAGATCCTAGCATTATAATTTAGGATATGTGATAGTTATTTAATGAGAATATATTGACATTGTTTAGCTGTATAAAAATTCCGCGGAGAATTCTAACGGATATCTAGTACCTATATAGAGTGCTCACTATACAGAACTTCACTGGTTCCAATTTACTGAGTAATGAAATGAAAATGGCGAGGAGTGACCGAACAAAAACTGACTTTCGAATGGAAATTACATACACGAATAACTTGAAATGATATTGGTGGTTTAAATGTCAACAAGCTTTCCATTGTGAGAAATGAGGTCTGCAATCCATCTACACCAGTTGCACCTCTGACTACCCTTTCAGATACAAGCGTGAGTCTACGTTATATGAGTATGGCAGACTGTATAGTAGATTGGCTCGTGATGAGACGCGCTCGGTTCAATTGCGGTGACATTTGGCCCGTGCTGTAATTGTCAGTACTGCGTAGTGTGTGGTACACGCGCGGTATAGAGGGAAGCGCAGAGAGCGCGCGCGTGGCGGGGGCGGAGTGCCGGAAATCACACCAATTGCCTCCCGAAAGCTAAAGTGTGGCACATTTGAGAGCGATATTTCGTAAAGTGCGTTTCTCGTGTGTGAATTATAATTGTTATTTTTTGATGTCGCTTAACAACCGTGTTCAGCGAAATATAATGAAACCTTCTGCATTCGATGTTGTAATCTTTAGGCGCTAAATGCAGCTTTGATTTTGGCGATTTTAACTTTTCTACATTTTGATACAAGTTCTAACATAATATATATTTTAGCCTCACATCTACTATTATATTGTCTAGTTTTAAAAATAAAGCCATTTTGTAAAAATAAATTTGCTTAGCAATACATAAAATACTTGAGTACATAAACCAACCAATAAAGAAACCAATAACTATGATTTATGATTATTTTAAATATTTTACGAATTAAATAAATTAGTTACTTAATTTTAAGATTAAAAGTACAACAACATCCAGACATTGACAAATTCCAGACCCTGGCTGGCACTGAGTACAAACACCCAATATCAGTCTCCCTCACCTGGGAACTGAACCCGAGATCTTAGCACTGCTGTAATACCTACTGTAATACAATTACGCCACCGAAGCAGCAAATTTTCTCATTACAATAACATTGTAGGTAGTTATTTAGTTCTTCCTCTACACCGACGATATTATGTATTCTGTTGGGTAGGCAGCCTTTAACCAACGACATTTGCCTGCTACGTTATAACTTTACAATCGAAACACATCACATAATAAACCACTTTTAGTGGCCACCAAGATACATATTGTTCTGAGAGAAGTATTAAAGTATTGTTTGGAATGATCCCGATACTAGCCTCGTATTGTAAAAGTACTGTCACAGTGTCACAACACATCCGCAGCTCTTTAATTGGTGTCTGTAGGTTCGTCTACTCGCGCTCGTTTTTGCGTCTTTAATTGTATCCGCACGTTTTCGGGGATTATGGTAATTCCATGGACGAGGCGGCGGCGCGCGTATTTTGCTCGAGATGTTACACTGTTTTATAAGGGAGTGATTGCCAACCCCCGGTTTCATTAGCCGTGAATATTGATGATAGTCCGGCGAGTCAGCTGCTAGCTAGAGATGGAACAATGAATGGCAAACTACAATCCAGGTTGGTATTTTAAACTGTGACATTCCAAACACGTCCGAGCTTTCCTGAGCCTTGTGACTGCGGTTTCATTCGCTGTTCGATGCCGGGCTTTACTTGTTACATTGTTACTGATGGAAAATGACAATTGCCTCTCGTGTCAACACCAGGCGTCTGTAACGAGGAAAAATTTCTAGCTGAAAGCCTTGTCATTACATGCGGCGGTATACAGAGTAACTTCAAAAAAATTTACATGTAGTTATGTATGTAGGAAAAGTTCTTTTCTGTATATGAAGTGGAAATAAATAAATAAAAGTCTTTATCAGGAAACCGGTATAGGTATTTCGATCTTTTTTATTTTTGTAGATTAATTGGATAAAATTCTATGAAATCGAATTCTGAGCAATCGGTCGTGATTCGTAGCATCAAGTGTCGTGTGGGTTATTAGCTGCTAGTACATCCGATCAGTAGCCCCCCCCCGTCCTCCTCCCGCCAGTCCGCCGCAGACCGCGAATGCTCCGCTATTGCTTTGGTGTTTACTATTCGGTTCACGGAATATGTGAGCGTCGGATTTTTTTATATGAAATGCCGCGGCCCCTGACCTCTCGTGCCGATAGGTTCTGAATGGACAATATTGGATTTATTTCGCCGAGGTCTTAACTTGACAAATTGAGACAGCAAAAATATATCTGAACAAGCATTTTCTAGATTACTAAGTTTAATACATCTTCACTTGATGTAAATTTCAACTATTTGTAAGCCTCAGTCACACAGATAGAACCATAGTTTTGTTATTTTTGTTGTCAGCAGCAGAGTGCAATCACAATTGTAGCCAAAATAATTATATAATATTAATAGGCTCAGAAGTTAACGTCTCAGAGTGATAAACATATGGAGTACTAACTCCGAATAGCTTTCTGTTAGGTATATGCAGAGCTTGTTATTATTATAGGAGTTAGAGACCAAGTTTGAGGATTCTTGATTTAAATTTAAGTCCATAGAATTTTTTAAATCTTGGTTTTAAGTTTAGGGTTTTTATCTTTAGCAGACATGACAACCCCATTGTAACTTAACTCCAAAGATGACACTTAATAATTTGTGTTTAAAAGCGTCATGAATACGTAATATATATGTGGGGCGGTATTCAAGAGGCCTCTCCACAATCGTTTATGCTAATAGAAAACAACAATACTTAGATGGTAGTGGTAACAAATTACTGTACGAATAAAGGCGTAGATCGCTTTTATATGGAAGGCATTGTGTGACACAACGTTCTCAATTCTCAAACAACCACGTACGTGTGCGTACGTAGCCGTGCAAGTGTGTGTGTTCCTATGCGTTATGTGATGTTGATTAATTGGCAAGCATGGTTACATCCTGGCGAGTAACCTACCCATTACGTCTTCAAGTGCGATAAAAAAATGGTTGTGTATGTCTAATTATGTGAGTGAATAAATTAGCGCTTTCGCAGGTGATGCTGCGGCGGTTGAGGGCCTGCCCGCAGATAGATAGAGAGACAATTGATAACTCAGGGTAATTACGTGGTACGAGCTTTATTTTTACACCTCCGCGTTACACTCGGTACTGGTTGCTGGTGTTATGCAACACGAGTCACTGGCCTGGGGAACTCCGATCCAGGCGAACGGCACGTAGATGCTACACGTGGCTGGCTCCGGCGGCAGCTCGCCGGGCAGTCGGTCGGGGTCAGCACACCCGACGATGGAGGTGCACAGCTGGACGTGGTCAGGAGGCAGCTCTCCCGTCCGTCTGCTACGGCACCGTGATAGTGCACCGTGCAAGAAGGCACGCCGTAGAGAAAAAGGCACGCCGTATAAGAAGAAGAAGAACCTGGAATCAGAATCCACCAGGTCGGAATGCAAGCTAGACTTTCATTCCGCGCCAGCGACTCGTGACACCTCACAAGCCCTGATGCCCAGAATACAAAGTTAGCGGTTAGTAAATTGGCACACTCACCCTAGCGGGAACAACGACGTGTGTGAATATGTAGTGCCACGGCCAAAGATAATGGCTCAAAAAGGTGGCGGGTCGCGTTGCACGCCTATTTATGCAGGCGCCATTCGGACGTACGTCAGTGCAATGACAATTCAATGCAATGATGATGCTCATTGGTAGTTCTAATTGCGAGGGCGTTAATCATTCACATTATAACCACAGACTATTTAGAAAGACATTAGTAACGTTAACAGAGTATATATGTGAGTATAATAGGTAACGTTACAATGCACAACAAGAACCAATCTAAGAAGCATAGTTCATATAGCTGAGATATTTCTTTCATACTTATATACAGACCACAAGCTATGTTCTGTATGTGATTTTTTCGACTAAGCGAGCTAAGCTAAACTAACAGCTTAGTTTTTAAGGTGCCGAATCTCAAAAAAACCCTCATAAGTTTACTTTGTTGTCCGTCTCTTCGCCTGCCTGAAAAGAAGTTGAAATTTACATCAAATACTCGAGTTTGTGGACTCTTAACAGTGAAAAAAATTATAAGTCAAGGCGGTCAAAGGATATGACCGTTTATGTCGCATGTCTTACAGCACATGTAACGGAAAAATGTGAAATACGTAAACATATAGTATATTTATATACTTCACTTATAAGCTTGTACGAAACCCTCGGTACGCGAGTCCAACTGACCGTTGTCCAGTTTTTTTATGTGCAGCCGGCTTTTGTTCGCAAAGTTCCATGAACGGGACACTATGGTTTCGAAACGAATCCTGCCGACTCTAGGGATTAGTAATGTATTTGAATATGAGTGCACTAACTCCGCGCGCCGGGGATTGTTGTGGCGGCAGTGAGGGGCGCGCCGCTCCCGCGCGGGACACGCCGCCCGCCTCACCGCACTGTTTTTACAACTGTTGTATTATTTTGTGTAGGATTTGTGGGCGGACGGGAGATCACTGACAAAATTTATTTGGTTTTTCATAGCAAAACTAACAAGCGAGTCACAATGAGTGAACGCCATAGCAATGTTCACTCGTAACAACAGATGAAGTAGCGCGTGACATTTTAAAGGGGCCATAATGCAATGGAGAGATACTCAGTTTCTTTTTGTCAGACAGTAACGTGTACCAGCTAAGTAAAGTAGGGCTCCAGATATACAAGCATAGAGAATACCTCTGGCAATTTACACCCTAGACTTCTATATTATATAAAACGAATACAAATTGCCTTCAGGGCAACAAGCAACTACCCTGTTAGATGTTTTTCAGAGCGTTGTTTCGAAGAACACTGCTTTGTTTATTAAAATCGAGTTCATGAGAAAGTTCAGATAGTGTAGGTAATTGTTCCTTGGGGCGGGCGGGGGCGGCGGCGGCGAAGCGTTGTGAGGGCAGAGGCGCGACTAATTTAATTAGACACCGCTGGTTATGGGCTGCGTCTTTGGCCGGAGCTCTAGTCCTAGTTTGCAATATTACGCAGATATTGTCGACATGCCACTAATGAAACTATTCGGTTGTTTACACTGTGCGCGTTGCTGCCATCGTTTAACGTGCACCGCAGTAGCTCTACCCATGTAATTCACGGATAGGGCCAGCTGACATTGTCAAACGTGTGAGACACGAGGCTACAGTTACTTGGTTGCAAAATCGTGCATAGGCGTGGCGAATAAAAAAATATACCCAACAGTCAAAAACATTACTGTCCACTACGAACAAGTCTTATATCATGGGTTTCAATTACTTGGTACTTTTGGTCTCATAGCAATCAGGGCTGAATTAATTATACACGAGTCAGTCACACAAGTAGCTTCACTACAGTTACTGACCCGATTACTCGCAGGTTGTGCCTAAACTCTGTCCACGCTAGGCTGCACACTGCTCCTAACTACTCGTCCTCTGAGCGGCGCACACGGCACTCGTTTAGTTTGGCAAGTTTCGTGCACCGCAGCTGTTACACTCCCCGACATCGTCACGTACTGTAAATAGATAGCCGTGTTTATAAAACTTGTGGAAGTGTGTATATATTGTCCACCAGTGGCGAAGAGTTAAATTATCCGGAAGGGAAGCCGATACAACATATATGTACTAATACGCATAAATGCGGCCTGCAAATCGTTCCAATGATAATTAGATATAAATTACGAAAGGGAAGCCGACAGGAATCGGGTTATATGGACCCTTCGCGACTGTTGTCCACCGTATAGTGCAAAGCGTTTTCACAGTATGATTTTTTGCTTATCCCAAGTTGCAACTGTTTTTTCCGCCGTAATTATCGTGGAGACGTCGATATCAAAATATTATTGACTCTTTAACACTAGCTAGAGCAATTACTGTTCTTAAAGGGAAGAAGTGTGCAGCGACCGTCGTTACCCAGTCACTGTTCCATCACAAGGATGCGAGCTGAACTTAATTTTCGAAGGGTTTGTACCTATTGTGCTAACCTTTATTGGTACATGTGTACGGCGTGACAACTATTATAATTGAGTAACACCTTTGTACCGGACGTGCTAATGAAACATTATCATTTTCCAATATTAAATATCAGTATTTCGGCTGCGCGGCTCACCGAATACATACCACGTAATTGCGAGTAAATGTACTCAATAATTATTTATTATAAAAGCACCGGCGCGGGTCCGTATCCTTGCCGTTTTTCATGCCAGAGAGACCATGGAGCCAAATAGGTTACTGATGATAACTGACCATCATCAAATTTATCAACCATGTTATAGTCTAAATATTATGTCTACGTATTGTTGATCAACCAAAGACTGCCTTTCTTAGCGATGTCCTGAATTGAATATACCTGCCTGGATCCACAAAACACACATTGGGAATAGTAGAAATTTTCATCCATTATATTCCACTGAGAGTAGCAAGTGCAACTCTATATTTGGTATTTCAGTTCAGTTAACGGTGGAACATTGGTACCATTGCTTCACATTGTTGACTAATTATAAAGTTGCGCACCGGTGGCGTATTTATATTGCGTACGCGGTACGACCATAGCTCTGAGGTTTCGGCTTCGAATTCCAGGTAGGGGAAAAAAATATTTGCTCGATATGGTGATAGGCTCGCTTCATGTGATATACATTTGACGAATATTGGATGCCTGGTTGCACTTCTGCCTCCTCTTTCCGGAATAAAGGCGTGGTGTGTGGGTGTAATGAAGTTCTACCGCATTAATGTGTTTTAGATTGTGTTGTGTGTCGTGTTACACCGTTAAGGCTCAGATCGCGCAGTGTAAACAAATCCCACTCCTCCGCCGCACCCCCCGCCCCGCCGGCCCCGGAACGCTCTCGTGCGCGTGTGGCTCTGCGCCAAATTTTACACTTATTTATTTGTTTTTAATTAACAAATCGGTCAAGCACGCCTCGCTCACAGCCGGACTCGTAATCTACATTATCCAACAGCCGTCTTGTCGTCTCTTACTACATTTTAATTACATTAGATGGCACATTTCTGGTGCATGAAAGTCAATTTGGTTAGGTTCTCTGCTTTGTTTATGTTTAATGCCTAACCGTGTGGAAGTATGGTTGTATTGCGTATTGAAGGACATTCCAAGTAATATAATAAGTTAACATTAGCTTGACTATGTTATGTCATGAACGAAGACCGAACTTTAGTATCAAACATTCCTTGGTAATTTAAAACTACCTACGGTATTGCTACTGTCTATAATGCTTCCAACGAAGCTAATGATAAGTGCATCTTATCATCCAGGTGTACAAAAATTGTTAAAGCTATTATATACTCGTCTTTTATTAATTCGTTTAGTTTGTTCGTACTTGGACTGTTCCTGCATGATTTATTATGCTTAATGAGACGTCCGGGACGAGGTGAACATGTATTAAACTAAATGACTTACTAATTACAAGCAGAGCTAGCTAAGTATTAAATAAATGCCAACTTTAAAACCAAGGTTTTAGTCTACATAATATTTAGATCATTTTAATTAATCTTGACACGTGAATGTGTCTAAGTAACATCATCCTGCTTCCAAAGTTCTATGGTCTTATATAAACTTCAGGAGAGAGCTCAGAAGTCCGGCTTAGACGAGGAAGAAGCTCTTTGCTTGCCAGACGATGGACCGGCGTGATGTTGCAAATGATCGCACTACTAAATCATATGTAGACAAATGGAAACGAGTAAAAGCGTCTACGCAAAGTCCAAAATATATAATTATTTTAGCAGAGTTTGCAGAAGACGATAAACTAAACGTTTATCGGTTTTTATTATAAATACTTAGGATAAAATATTTTTTACAAATGACTTACTCTTAATATTTTATTTAAAATATAATAATAATATAAATATAATAAAACGGTACCTAAATTCTAAATCTAACATGTTTTTTCCTATTTAACGGAATGCACTGACATGGCAAGTTAAATTTAGAATCTTGCACACATTTCACTATGTCATTATCGATATTAAAATGTTGTATTTCGAGATCATAATATTCGCAAAAGTTTTGCTTAAGCTTTCCAAAAATGGGATAAATGATCAGGGGGTGTTATTAAAAAATTCTACTGTATTCTACCATTTATACGTGGACGGCAAAACGAGCCCACTGCAGGCCGGCATAATTATAGCGACTGGCGGGAGATAATTATCTCTTGTCAGTTGACATTCTCTCTAGACGCCACTCTGCTTACCATCAGGTACAGTGGAGTCAGCTTGCCGCACCGTATCAAAAAAGAATACTTTATATTCATTTTGTTGAGCGTAAACAACAAACCACACAATAAAAGACTGTTTAATAAAATGTATAACATGAAGCTGTATAAAAAGTGTTCAGAAAATTACATGATGCATATCATTATGAGATCTGTAATAGAAGTCTCGGAGCCGCGTAACAGATCGCTCTCATTGTGGGAATAATGTACATTAAACATATTTAACGTATAGGCGGTATGGCGAAGCATGAGAAAGGAAAGGTGTGGGGCGTACGAATCAAATGTGTAAAGCTGTGCACACATGTGAAGAGCCTCTGGACGAGCTGCCTCGGGAGTGGCAAACTGCGATTGCTAGAGTGATAATTCTGTATTTGATTTGCGCAAGCACAATCTATTTTGTAATCCGTATAAAGTGTCATTGACGACGCTCAGATGAGACAATTACGTGAGAAACGGGCAGTAGCCGTAATGTTGCTTAAGTGAGTACCTCTAACCCCAAAACAAAGTTTATAAACATTTTATTGTTAGATTCTAGGGCGGTAAAATTCGACTTGGAAAAGCTACAGTGATGTCGCTGCGAGCCGAGGTGTAGTCCCGCTCCGATGCTGCCTCCAGTGGAGACGTTGCTTAGCAGTTACGTGATTTGTGTCCGAGAGCGGCACTAGATACGCTCATTTCCCGACGAGCGCGCGGCCGATCTTTTTACACCACATTTATTGCGAGTTAATTTCCGTGTAACTCCGTTCTAGAGATACTTAATGGTCCCGGGACGTTGTCTGCGGCACGTAGCTGTGCTCCGCAACACGTGGCCGCTTTAGTGGTTTCTTGTATTTCTATGCGTTTTCCATTTCACATTGTATTTTGTTTTGTGTCGCCTAACAATGTTAGTAATTAATAGTTATGATTACATAATCTTAACCTTTACTTAATAGGTTTTATTTGTCATAAGACTATCAGACACTTATCCATGAGTTGAGACTCTTAGAGTATTTAAAGGGTTAAGTAGGTAATATGTCTTTAGATCAGTTCTAGTGTCAGGCACTTGTAATAATCTTGTGGACTGGCGTTTATCAGTTCACTAGTGGTGCACGTGTTGCGGCTCATTGTCGGCACCATTGTAATGTAATCAACGCGCTGAAGAGCTCTCACAGTCGCGAACACTCGCCGCCGCCCGCCGCGCCTCCCGCGCCGCACCACTCGACTGCTTGAGTCGCCCGCCCGACAATGTACACGGTGCTTCATCATTGCGTGCTCATGATAAGGAATAAGACACCGTAGCTATAGTCGACGCTGATGTTTAGATAATATACGTGTCAGCCGTCACTTTCTTGGCGGTGCGCAGCAATACTGTGCTCTGGGCCCCGTGTGGCCCCCGCTACCGAATATTCACCCTTTCTTTATAAAATGTTATTACACGAATAATTACAAAACATTTTATAAAATCACTAAATACCATACACAACACATAAAGTAATAAATTTCTTTCATTTTCAGTCTCAAATAATGAAACTTAAGAAAATGACAGAGCAGTGTTTAGTTGAGCACTAATTAACAACATTTAATACTTTGTGGGTCGTCATTTGTAACCAAACTGCTTGTCGTACATTAGGTAACCTCTTAACGCAAACTTGAACTATAGAATGTAAATGAAGACGCAAGGAGTTAGAGCAAGTTCCAACAGTGCGGGGCGAGCGAGAGACATGCTAGTGTCGCTGATGCCGAGTCCTTTATACATCACTAGACGACTAGATGCACAATGCGGGCAGGCGGGGGACTTAACATGGCTCATGGCATCTAATGGCTAGGTTGGACCTGTTATCGTCTGTTTATCATTTACTTTGTAATTATTATAACCTTAATATCCTCAAAAAAAAGAAATACATTTTTTTTTAACAGGTTAAACCTTCAATAACATTGTGTGTGTTAACATTCAATCAGAATATGTACTGTGTAGTCATGCACATAATGCTAGCAAACCGAGCCTGTATAACAAAGTAAACGGTAAGGAGAGTGCGGCGCGGCATCTAGACGTGTATAATCAGACAGTGCCATATTGTACCCTAGGAGGAGTTAATTAAACTGAGCCGAGTGCAGCGGTTGTCTACTCACTGGGAGAGGCACGAATTTCATTAAGCACTTGTTAAGGAAAGCGGCGACAGCTTAGCGAGAATAGAACCGTTTGGAGATAGGGGTCGCGTGTTTGATTCAAAGGGAGTATCAAAGTTGCATAACTATTCATTGTTTATCAATCGATTTAACGGAGAGAAAACACGAATAAGCGGGGTTTAAACATGAGATATGTGATCATAGAGGCGTAGTTTCGGTCGGTTCGGCAATTAATATAAGTAAGATACACAAATTACATGCTAGTTAGTATGTAAGTCCATACAGAGCTGTTCATATTATATCCAAATAGTATGACGTGTTTTTGCACGGATGTTTGTGGCGCAGAGATATTGGATATCACAACGTAATTTAATGTCCTTTAACTCTTGAATTAATATAATGCTTACTTACACTTGGTTGTTTTAAACCATCAGTAATCAAATGTTCATAAATAGCAGTTCAATAAACATTTCATCGATTATAATATAGTTTTCCGTTTTCCGTTTCTTTGACCCTCGAGGTAATATTTAATATCAGGCAAAAAAAAATAATAAAATATAACGTTTGATGTTTATGAATTGTAACTAGGCGAAACCATGTTTCATTGTTGTTTATTTATATTCGACTCTATTCTTCTACGAAGCAGAAACACCGTTCACCCGTAATAATTGACATTTACGTGCGATTACAAATCTTTCAAATATGGTCGTCTAATGGACTTAATATCACAACCAAAATATTCAATTTCTTGGTATTATTTGGATATTTTGTATTCGTTGTTCGCATTTATTTATTTGGACAAACAATGAATTATACGCCATACATATCTATTTGTTACATGAAACAATAAGTAATTGTTTCAGTGCAGTTTTACTTACAGGCTGTCACCGCATGTATTTATCCGCAATATCGTGGAAGTGTAATTGCAGCGAATGATTGTCGACCAATCGTCTGGCTCACAAGCCGTAGTCCCCGGACATTAAGGACGGTTCGTTTTCAATGAGGGCCCCCCCGCGGGAGGCGCCTGATGATTGGTTATTGTAGTGATTACAGAGTTCGATGTCTCTGTGCTGCGCTTCGAGCCCCGCCCCGACCCGCGCGCCGAACCGCTCCGCGAGCCCGCACTTAATTGAAAACCGAGCATCGATATCTGCACGTCGCGCCGCTTCTCATCTTGATTGGCTTCAGATCATATCGCGTTGTAACATTTTTCTTATTTTAATTCTGTTCATATTTGGTATGATTGTGAAATTTTCGAAAAAGATGAAACTTTTTTAAGAAAGCTCTCCCTAGTAGCAATCTGTCTCCTACATCGCTCTAGCAAATATATATGGTGCATTTGAATGTCCAGGTATTCGGATTTTCGAAGAATTTTCATACTAACACCTTCGAACAGATTTTCTAAGGACGTCTGCTTGTAGGAAAGATTCAAAGAAAATATAAGTTAAACGAGGTTAATTCGATGGTTAGAGATAGCCCAGAATGAACATCTGCAATAGTCAAGCGACTGTTAATAGGCTACGGACTATCTAAAACTCCAATCATCAACACATGTGGCCGGCTGCGGCATTTGGTGCCGGACAAACACTACAACGGTTGTGGCATTATTTTTCAGTTTGTGGTAGAGTGACTCCTACGTGAGCACATTGAGTGAATTACACATGAAATATTATACAAGTGTATAAGTACAAAGTTCATCATTACAGTGATATATTATGCATATCGCTGTCGATTAAGTAGGTTTACAGCAAAAAGTCCGCTGACTTACTTTCTCCGTGTCTCTATAGTATTGAGTTAGATAGGTGGAAAGCGAAGGAGTAGATTCAGCAGCAGCTGAATATCCAGAGAGACGATATTGTCCGCTGACCGATATTTTTCTTAGACCACACTGAACTATTCTATAGGTACTGTGAAGTCACTTCGTTAAACACGCGAACATTGTATCCCCGCGAGTAAGCACAGACGAAACTTTTCATGTGCTTGTTTTTGCGCCAAGTTGTGATTTTAATCTGTTTTTCACGAGTGTAGCAAAAAAATATGCAAATATTCCCACCCGGGCATGGAATCCTTGTTTCACAGTTTAGGTTAGCTACATCTATACTAATTAAGTATTGAAAAAGTTGGGCAAAATTATAATGTAAATAGGTGACAGCAAGCAGTTGACTAAGTTGTATGTTGCGTCGTCCGTCCGTCGCCTGGTAGAACTGCTACCGCCGGGTTGATCTCACCGCTCACGGCTGCAATTAGTTCGGATTGACCTTAACTCAGATCGCAATGTAATGAAAAAAAATTGAAATCTTTGTGATTTACACCTAGTTGGAGCAGTTATTGTTTATAAATAGTAAAATGCTACGTGAAACTTTGAATTAAAAAGTACTTCTTTAATTCCATACGTTAGTTACTTGAGACGTTAGACAAAAATGAATACTAATGAACGCATGGCGCCTCGTGTGCTACATATGGATGTTCATATTATGCTCCGATTATCATTCAAAGGTGACTGATTATTCCTGTTGCCCGCCTTCAGTTTTAAGATAAAGGATAATTTTTTTGTACCTGATGCTCATATTTGAATAAGACATAAAGTTTTGTGTCTTGAAATGGTGTGCTTATGATAAGGTTTTTATGCAATATTTTATTTTATTACTTATAAAACAAAATAAAAAGAAAGAGATTCCTTTTCATATTGCAACGTCTTAACGATCAATTTCAATAAAATACAACGACTCCGTAGAATGTGGCCCCGACCGCGGTCATCCGAGGAATGATATAGAGCGGTTGTGTTGTAGCGCCGCGCGCCCTGACCAGAACAATACACATTTTATTGTTAAAGTCAGCTCTGCGATATTCTTATAATTGAAATCAATTTTGTAGAAAAATGGGATATTGTAGGGCAGGCGGTGCAATACTGTGAGAAGTCCTGAACGGCCGGTCCGGCAGCGCTCGCTTGCTGAATGTGCGGAAACTGCGCTTGCGGCCGATCCGGTCGAGTGCTCGCCCGCCTCGCCACTGCACATTGCGTTGTCGTTTCTGTAATCCGCTTGTTTGAAGAGGGGTGTTTACGAATGAAAACTTTAGGCTTCGGTTAGATGATGTTATAGGATTCGGTTTCAATTTGTCGAATTTCACGTGATTGGACATAGTTTTCGCGACTTATCACGCATGATTATTTAGATATTTAAATGTTTTTAGACGTAAACACAGAATTCGGTGGACGGTATTTTTTATCCCTACAATAACGCGGGCGATGGTGCGACCCGGCCTGGCTAATTATATTACATAAATCAGCAAACATTTTAACATACATAGCCGTCGAGCGCGCCATATCGGAGCGTATGCCGTGCAGAAGCGCTGCCAATACGTTATCAGAGATTAAAATTAATTTGTTTTGATATTATCAAGTGCATGCACATCATAATTGCGGTAAATTCTCATTTGGGGCGTTTAAAATAATGTTTCCGCATGACAACACGGCCCGATAGCAACATGCGAGTACATTGTACAAGCACGACATAGCCGGGACATAGTGCGCTGTGTTATTACGTGCTTCGGTTCACAATGGCGGCGTTATAGATTTAAATTTGATTTCACCCTATCTCATCGCGGGCAATATTTTGCTGCACAAACAACACCAGTGACCAAATCGTACCGAGTCGCGTCCAGGCATCAATTGAACTGTCAATAATTTGGCTACATGTACCTATATCCTAGGTTAATGATTTTGAGAGTTGTGAGCAACCATCAGTGTAATTCGAAGCCGAAGCTAAGTGATGCCATCTACCACATTATTATGAATACTTTTAGTTAATATTAAGGATTTTCAATACAAATGCACAAATGCTCAAATGATAAGTTTACGGGAGCCAGGCTTATTTGATCGTGATGACTTTGTCTAATAAATGAAACCTTGGAGACCCATCAAACCGCAGTAGGATAAAAAAGAGGTTTTAGCCTAGTAACAAAATACCTATAAATTATAGGCAGTAAAAAAAGCAAAACAGTCCCATAATAGAGAATAGTTTAGTTAAAAAGTTTGGTAATGACAGACCCATTTTTCGTCATTATTGAGTCTTCCCTAAGGCAGGGCGCGGAGCCAATTTTCGGCTCGTCTCGGCCAATTACCGTCAGTAATCTGTCGATGTGTCTGCGTCGGTAGCCGCGGTGACATTTAATATAGGCTTCGCGGAACGTACTTAAGCAAACGATGCTTTTCCTGTTTTACTAAGTATGTCGCTTGATCATAATATACTTTTAAACAGAAATCTATTCCCATAACGTGGGTTCAACATTCGCTTGTTTAAAATTATTAAACAAGCGAATGTTAAAAAAAGTCATAGAAGGAGGATGTGGTATATAAAAATAAAATCGAGTTGAAAGTACCTCAATTAATATCAGTTAAACGGAAGTCATCGTGTCGTGGTGGTGCATTACGATATCTCAACTCTATAAATAAGATTTTTTACATGAATTTTTCCGCAGTGGGCCGTGTGGTGAAGGCAGCCACTCGCCTCAACCACTCGTCACTCGCCGCTAAGTGCCCTATCGTGTTGTCCGCTATCGAGTTTGTTTTGCTCCACTCGCTCCTGAGCCGCATCCCTATCACCTTGTTAGTTAAGACTAATGTGTTTCGTGTTGTGGATAACGTTACTCACGTTCACAGTACTTATTCTATATAACTGAGTTTTGTTTGCGGCGCCTTCCACGTGAATGTCTTTTGCGGGAACACGAGTAAGTCCTAGAAGATCTGTATCTATAGTTTTCTAGTATGAAAGTACTTTTGTACAGGCAAGCACGTACAAATTGTATCATCAGCATTTTACACCATTTGAATTGTCATAGTATCATAATATTTTCCAGTCAGTTCGCATTCGGTCATCAATCATTCCGCGCGTACTCATTATCATTGTATCAAAGTATTTCAATATATCAATTTTCTATCAAAAAAGGACTTTCTCTCATTCTCGCAAACAATAATATCATTCTCTCATAAAGATACTGTACGCGCCGTACAACTTAATAAGTGTCTTTTTTTGCTCATAAACTTTCTTTGTCTACCTAAAAAACAAGTCAATCCGTTGTTGTATATAAGAAGATGAAGAAAAATATACACTTAAATATTAAAAATAAAGTAAAAATGTCTTAGCTTTCGTGTGTATGCTTATGTTAGATAGCGATGAAATAACAGATAATGTAGAGAGCTCACAAAATGAAATAAATTTATGTGTTCTATTCTTAGTATTCTGTTGTTTGGTTAAACAAAAACGGTTAACAAAGGATTTTAATTCAAATATCACAAATGAGACGCCCAAAATTGGAATTTCTACCCGCAGGCTTGTCTCTACCCTATTATGGGACGGAAATAACGAACCAGTACAGAGGTAGCTGTCGTGAGTAACTCTGAACTTTTTTATACTCCAATAATATTGAGTAGATGATGTTCAAGGCGGTGCCCTGACTTGGCTAACGATCGCTGCCATTTGGCAACATCTGCGATCGACAGCTTAACGTGTTGGTACGTGTGTAGTACACGCGGCGCGGCCGTAGAGGTGCGGTCGGGCGGTCATCAATCACCGACACCGCACATTACTGCTGCAATCAAACACCTCGCCGTGACGCCAAACTACTTACACCAACTACACGTTCCTGCAACAAACAATATCAGTGCTCTATTAAATTATCCTGGGTCTCTTACGCTAATGACTGCTTATCACCGTAATTCGGGCTCCAACACTACATATTGTTGAATTATGATTGAAATTTTTATGTAAGATTGTCCTCATTCCTATACAAGGGATAATCCCATGTATAACCACAATCTTGTTGTTGAAGGCACTGCACGATGCAAACGCTTAACTCCTTGTACTTATTTGCTCCGTTGTCGCGAAGTTTCCAAACATAATTAAGCTGTGAACCTCTTTACTCCCGCCCCGCTGCCCTCCCCCGCACAGCGCCCGCACCACAAATGATTATTGAATTTGATTACATTTGTGTGTAGTAGAACTAATTTAGCGGTGCATTAGCGGCTTCGGTCGCCGCTGCGTCGCGTCTCGAACTAAACTTTGGCGACACTGTCGCGCAGAGTGCGGGCGATGGCAGGACTGAGGGCTGTCAACAAAAATATTGGATATGTTTTATGAGTATAATGAGTTTGAACGATTTTCTGCAATCCAAGTTTCACAATAAAAATATTTTTTTTGGATACAATGGGTATAAAAATGTCATTAAACCTTCGAGTAACAATACCACTCTAAGCATTGAACAGTTTAACACATTCGGTTTTCGCTTTCAACTATGCAGTTTAATTGGAAGTATTATCGAAGCATGCGCAGCGGAGCATGTAACGAACGCGTCGATACACGAACGTCGTTCGAGCTTCAATCATTGTGTTGTCAGTGACTTCATTTTGTAATGGCACAGTAACGAAACCGCCCGCCCGGCTCGTATGTCTGTGGCTGATCCCTTACTCGTCGTCGAAGCCACGTTAAATTATAATTACCAGAGCGTAATCCCCGCGGCTCGGCGCGAGGCCATTAGCTTTCTACTTTGTGTACATGTGTAAAGTGATGTTCAGTAAAGCGCAGTGATCACAGGATCAAGGTCTATACTTTGAGGGGAAACTCACTTCAGTAAACAGAAAACACTTTGCGCCTGTGATTGTTTCGTGTGGGGTCTTGCATGTTGGAAAATCATAGAAAGAACAGTCAAATATAAAACTATCCTCAGTTTTTTGTTGTTGTATTTGAATTGAATATCCATCGTACTAGTTTTAGCGCCACAAATAAAAACGGTCCATAATAGAGGATCGTATAGTGAATTAGCATCGTGTCGGCGTGTCGGTGGGTCGAAGAGTCGCCGCGTGAATACGTAAGCGGTGAGCTACGCGGCGCGGGCGGCGCTCGATAAATACGCGGCCGCGGGACGTGCGAACACGGTTGACCCCGTGGGACGTTCTATGGCGACGTATGCTCTGCATAGCTCATCAACACCATAGTTATATAAGGGAGGCGTAAGGCACCAGAGGGGTGAGCGGTGTAATCGTTGGGTCGACGAGTCGCAAGCGCGGGAACTGCAAGTTTACCACGCACACCGCCGTGGTTCGTGAGCTTGTCCTAAAGCGAGGCAATCACGTTCCTATTCCGATTAGAGTGTTTTTCAGTAGTGAGTTTCATAAAAGAGTATTGCACGGCTCGAGTTGATACGATGACGATCCCTTTCCGAGTTGATATGTGTGCTACGTGTACCTTTAGACGGATACGGCACGCTTCTAGCATGCATTTGAGCACATAGTCAACACTAGTGACGCTTCTACCTTTATAACGGACATATTAAGTGCATTAAATTTTCAAGTGGATCGAGGCACGCTCATAGGATCTTTAGTACTAACAAAGTTAATTGATTCAAGTTTTAAGAGTTGAAATATATTTTCTTCAACACATAAATGAATATTACACGTTGTTATTTATTGTTTTAAGTGAGGTCGGTGATCTGCATACATCCTGGATGAAGATATTCATTAAAGGAACAGGGTTGCAGGAACGCTAAACAGAATCTACCCGTTCTTTTGTAGCAGTAGGCGCTGAAAATTCTCATTGGTACAAAGAGCGCGTTTGACTACAAAATAATGAATTCAATTGACTCGTTAAAACGTACCGAGGCCCGACACGAGTCGCTTATCTGCAAATGAAACGGTTTCAAAAAGTATTTGTTCGTGCTAAAATCACTAAGTGTGGGTAATCTCGCTGGAATCCTCATTTATCTGTCACTTGGCCGTTAGCACTGGGGCCTTATTAAAATAAGCGGCGGGCGCGGGCGGGCGCGGTGTGGGCGCTGTCGACTATTGTTTCTTGCAGCTATCTTGTATGACCATCGTCTATGATATTCAATTTACTTCTTGCACCCTACAAACGGTATTAGTTGTCAGTATCTCGATAGCGAAAGAGGCTCTTAGACTTCAGATATTAAGCTCGCTTTTGTTTCTAGATAACTATATAGGTATTAGGTATTATGGAATTTGCTAGCATATTGAAAACAAAATATTTGGTGTAACAGATTTTGTCACAAAAGTCCAAGTACGATTATAAATTTCTCAGTCTAGATTAGCTCTAAGCGACGCGTTCTGGCGCGATGGGCCTCCATGATGATGAAGTAGAAGAAGGACTTTGTATACTTTTTTATAAATAACACTTTAAATGGAAGAAAAGCATAGTACTAATTATTTTTAGCATTGTGGCTGGCAAATCTATTTCCGCTCCATTGTATATATAGTTGTAACCGTCGAAATCCACTGGCAGGGCAATGTACTCGTATATCTGAGCGGGATCCGTCGGTGTTCGCATCGGTCAGCTGTCGACTCCAATACGAGACGTGTTCAATTTGTACGCCGGCGCTCACATCCCGCAGCGGGATGTAAACCAAACCGAAAGAACGTTAATATTAGTCTACAGGTAGTACTAGTAATGAACGGAATTTGTTTTAGGTAACAGGAACTAAGGCCGGTACTTTAAAAAGCTGTCATCGCTTTTCATACCAATTTAAATGCTATAAAGTTAGGTTAATGAATGAAGTCACACGGCGTGAGGTATGGACTGTAGGTGTGAATTACGAACTCTAAGTTTTTGGAACAAAAAATGTCTTTGTCTAGCTCTGAGCTGCAGAACGAAAACTTTCTGTAGGTAAAAAATCATCGCTCTAAAACCTTGTGGCGTTGAATCCATTCGCGAGGGAATGTGAACGCCGATTAATCATAAAAATTTGAAGAGCAGTTTCTAGAAACTATTTTCTCCTTGGAATTAAATTACATTAAATCGACATAAATATTAGTGAGTGGCTATTAACGAAGTATTTATACGACGTAATATTGTACATAAATAAACCTAAACTCTTCTTCATCCGAACTCGCAAAAGGTTCTAAAGAGTAGCTTATTTTATTTATTTACTTGACTTAATTAAAACGGTTTGTACCAATTACATTAATTTAAAATAAAGATGAACTCAGAATATTATAATATTATGTACAAATGTCAACAAATTAAAATAAAGATAACATAAAGTAAAATAAAATGAAGTACTAAATGTTTTGAATATGTTATAAAAATAACGTGATCCTATCACCACATTGGTAGAAGAACAGCGCATAAAAGATGTTATATAGTTGGAAGCCTGACTAAGATTCTTAAATCGCGTAAAATTTGTGTCACTTTTCTATTAAAAATACACACCACTATGTCGTCTGATAACGCCGAGTCAAGCCTTGTGATACGTGGTCTGTGGTTAGTTTCGAGTTCGGTAAACCTGCACTTTATGTAATATTTCTCTACACCATTATCATAAACTCAGCAAGCGTTTACTCCCATTCTCATTGTTTCCTATGCATCAGTGATACAGCTATTCTCACAATTGGTGTATTCTTCAATTATGTACACAGACAAATATTCGTCGAAAAGTCCATACCATATAGGAAGTTTGTATTGTTATAGGGCGGGGAATGGACTCTTGAATACACTTAACAGAGCCCAAAACAATTGTAAAATATTATGGTATCTTGTTAAGTCTATTATTATACAAAGAGTACGTGTGGTTAAACTACTTCATACTCGTCTATTTATATATAACGCTGGCAGAACTGACAGAAGCTGGCAAAAGACGGTAATAACATTATGTATGTAGACTAACATTTTCATTGATAGTATTGATGTTCCTATACTATATATATACTTGAATTCTTATATATAAACTGATATTAGATCTTTTTTTATACAACTGAATAACAAGTTTTACGTTTGAATACTTAACACTCTAGAACTCTGAGTTGGAAATTGCATGCTGTCATAATTCGCAATAAGCTCGTCATTCTGGTATATTATTGCGTTATAAATGTAATTTCTCAGACTACAATATATTTCCAACCTGAACAACAACGCACTGCCCTGCCGCGGCCCGGACTCGCCATTTTGTTTTATATTGACTCATTGAATTATCAATGTATAATAGACGACCGACCGATCATTTTGTTGCATCAGCCTTAAAATTTATAATCTAAATTATATTGACCGAGATCTATGATAAAATATGAAATGAAAATATTATGTTTGTAAATGTAGGCGTATGCACGCTGTACACCGTTTCATAGTTTTTATAAATTTTTTAGTATTATTGTTTTTTTTCGTTAATTTTTAGTTATTGCTAAATATGTATATTTTATGTGGATTTTCTCCGCACTTTTACGGCGATGTGCGTGTATTAGCTTATATAATTAATCAGACTTTGTATAGAAAAGACTTATTAAAAAAATATATATTTAATAACAATATTATAAAAGAATGGACAATTGATGACAAAAAATAAAGCCCGGAGTTTCTTTCTTCCCTTCTTCTTCGGGTAGTCATCGCTTAGGTAGTTAATGAAAGGCTGGTAGGTTAGCTAGGTTAGGGCTTTTATTGTCCTCACCGGTGAGGATCGCGACGCGTTTCTCCCTTATTGCCTATTCAAAAATACATATATACATCATTTTATTTCTTCTTCCCTATCAGCCCGAGCTGGCCTCTTTGTTTACTAAGTATATTTTTCATTTATTTTATTTTCAATATAGATTGTCTTTATTTATATAAGCTAATCTAATTAAGTAATAATTAAATGTTCTCATGTACCTTGACTTATCATAACTGCAACCATGTTCGCCTACGTGATGAATAAAGCATTTTTATTTTATTTTATTTTATTTTATTTGAGACTCAAAGTTAAAATCCCCAAATCCATTTCTTTGCATATTATTTTCGTTAAACGTTGTTAACAGTGTATAAATGCGTTGTTCTCAATTCGATTAAAGCTAATGTTAATACCGTTTGATTGTGCTAATATTGCTCGTTGCGTACAACCGTAGGTAATGTTATGTTCATTTAATTTTAACCGAGGCCTGCTCGGGACCCGCGGCGCGAATTAACTTAAACGAGAATAAATATCTGTTTAAAGATTATAGTTTTCGGGCTTGCTAATTAATTGGAAGAATTTAATTTTTTCTCAAAATAAGTTGCCTCAAATAGTTAGTTGTGTATTTTTTTGAATAGAATTTAAATCATAGAGATTGATCCATTAAGGTACAGTGTCATGAAGTCCCGTTTTAGTGTACTCGAATACATAAAGTGCTTGTTTAAACAAAATGTTATTTTGTTTACTTTTATTTGAGGCACTGGTACACACATGTGTTTGCAGCGGGACTCTATACCTAAAGTAATTAGCAGTTCGGATATCTCTGGCCTCTGGCAAATGAAAGAAAGTGACCCTGTTATTTAAATTAGCCTGACGTCCGCAGAGATAATTAAATAACTCAGTCACGAGACTGCCGGTTCATGTGCATCTCCTTTATAAAAGCGATAAGAATCTATAGATATACGAAAGCATTTCATGTTTGAGAGGTAAGTGTACATATTCAGTTTTGAATTCATATTATATTTATCGAGATTATTTTATAACATCGAGTAATATAACATCTTATAGGCAATAATACATTTTCTAGAATCATCTGCATTAAGTACATACTAGCCTTTGCTCGCAACTTCGCCCGTGTAAAAGAGTTTTCCTGGGATAAAAGTCCCTCTATATATTAAAGATAAAACGTAGCCTATGTCCTTCTTAGAGTATCAAACTATCTTCATACCATATTTCACCGAAATCAGTTCTGTAGTTTTTAAATTTATCGCGTTCAGACAGGGAGACAGATGCGACGGGGAACTTTTGTTTTATAACATATTCTTTAGACCTTTTTAAGAGATGTTGGCACAGACTTGTTTACTATATTTTTTGTAAGTAACATTGTATTCATCTATAATTGTTATAATATTAGTAATTAACCTAACTAAAGTATATTGGAGATATGAATATATTTACCTGTCTCAATAAATAAATAAGTGCTTGTTTGCATGGTTTCCAATTAGTAGACACCGCGCGGTACATTAGCGGCGTGTCCCGCGGCAAACATTCACGCGCTCGCGTCCCGCGGTACCCACGCGTGTTTGTTCCGTCGTATCGGAAGCCGCCCGCGCCCTCCCAGCCCGCCGGCCACTTCAATAAATGATTAATAAATATATTTGTATAGCCGAGCGTGCTATCTCGTATCAATGTAAAGCCAATACGTACCAAACACTCTGTTTAAATGTGGAAATCTATCCCACATAGTACTTACTTGTGCTGAGTATTTTAGTAAATACGCATAATAGTAGGTACATACACACTATAATACACTTTAAAGTCAGATTTAGGAAGTTATGTTGAATTCACGAGCATTCTGACCTAGTTGTTAACCGAATGGTTGGTTTCCTAAACAAAACTTTGTTCATCTACTAAAACAGCGTATTGATTTACAACCTTCCTAAGAGCATTGCCATCAAAATCGGCTTGGCGAGAAGCGGTATGGAAGCGCGTTTCTAATGCTACGTACGCGGAGTAGCGACGAAGCTCTCCGCACCGTTCTGTCTCAGGCATACTTTCTGTTCCCCATATACCTTTCCGTGTCATCTGATCTCCGCTGTCGCTCACCTCTTGGGGGACGATTTGTGGCGTGCTTCGTACAATTGTTCTTGCCGCTTGCCGCGCAGCGTCGCGCTAAGTTCAGACCAGTAACTTCGTGGCACGGCCCATATGCAGAAAGCCGCCAGATACGTAAACATAAACTACGGATCAAACATTGAGCACACGATAACTTCATTACCTCTGTCATGCTATGCACTGATCCGAGTCTCCAGTCAAACTACGTTATACCAGTAACTCGCATTTATCACAGGCAAGTGACGTCATATATAGACATAATGTGTATCGGATTTATTAAACGAGTTCGATGCTTTTTGTTGAGTATCAAAGCACTGAAGGAGTGCACCCACTTCTCTTTAAAACCAAGAGTGGTGCTCGAACCCTCGTTAGTGCGAGGGTCAAGTTCGCCAAGGATAAAAACTTCATGATTCCCAAAATAGAATATTTCAATATCTTGGATCAATCCGAGATTATCCATAACAATAGAACACGTCCTAGTCTGTAGTGTTCCTTACAATTGGTATGGTCTTACGCAATGGAAAGAACTAGTATTTTAAAAACAAATTTGCTGCTACACTTTATGCCAGTTTTCATACGCAAATTACCAAGGCGGTTATGAATTGCCATTATCAGCTAACCTTCCTGCTCCCATTTCTTCTGCGAAGGCTGTCAACCGCCATGGATTATAATCCTTGTCGTGGCTGGACGGCAATATTTGCCCTTGTCAATAACCAGGAACAGCGGCTTAACTCCTGTCCGGGGACGATCGGAAAATATTTCGCACGTACGAGCCGACGCGTGACTGCGTTTATTTTATTTATTTCCCGTAAATAGTCTTCAATATAGTATATGTATTTGTCGTGTGATAAATGCTGGTAATCCTAATATATAAAAATAAATAAAATTTAAAGACATTAGGAACCCACTATTGTGGCTTATGTACATATGCCACGTTCAAATATCAGTTTGAGTTTATCCAATTTTGAATAAGCCGTTATAATCGTGTTGACGGGAAGAGATAATCATCTTTAGTCGGTCAACACTCTAACTGGAGGCGCTCCACCTTCCACCAGGTACAGTGTGGCAGATTTGCCGTGTCCGTATCGGAAGGTGACTACTCAGTGTCATGCAGGACAATATGGAGGCTCTGAGAGATGTTACTGTTTATTATTCATATGTTTATGGCGCTTAAAGACTTGGTCATATTATATAATAATACTAAAATCCCGTACAAATTCCCTAGCCAAAAATAAAAATTCGTAAAACTACGAACCAGTCAAAAACCCTGGTTATTTTTCGCTCTCAATTGATGCAAACGTCATTGAAATGCTGTAGTATTATTAACCTAAAAAACTCTGGCCCAATGAAGCGTAATTATACCGTGAACATCCTGACGAGTGGCGCGGCCCTGCGCTCGCGCGCGGATCGCGCTTCCAGTTCTCACTAATATTTGACCGGACATAAGTATTTCCCCACTCGTGCCGTACGTAATTGGCGTAGGGTGCGGGGAGCAGTGGGTTGCGGGAGGAGAGGGGCGGGAGGGGCGCGCGGTGACCGGCGCGCTGAATTCTTCAGCCGCGAACAAATATTTTTATAGGATTACACAAATGAGTGCGCGGCTATCTGCCGCTTGTTTTATTGGCAAATCTGGTGTGTGAGTAGTGTGGCTTATTGTTGGTACATTTAGAAACGTTGACGGGACTAAGTGCGCAACTCTTTGCGATAATGTCATTTGTATAGTAAAACAAGTTTTATGTATGAATTTAACGATGACATTAAAGGTATAACTTTGATCCCATATTTTAATTAACTAATGGGTACTTATAATAATATATTAAGGGATTTTTTATTATTATTTTATTTTAGATCCGAGATCAATTTTATACTATGCAAAGATAAATCTTGATGTCAATAATCCCTGGAGCGTTATTTCAAAGCCAGCTTTTTACTCGTCGATCCACTGAAGCTGTTCTTCCATTTATGTAATATAGGTACAAAGCAATTTCTATAAATCTTTGTGTTGATTTTTTATCACCATATTTTATAGTAGTTAAGTATCCACATAACAAGTCAAGCAACGTAAAATGAAGTATGGTTGTGTTGTCGGGCGCGACACGACGCAGGTGGTCCACGAACTGACGGCGGAATAGTTTGCAACTTGTCCGCCTTAGACACCTACAGCGGGTACATCCTAATAACCTTGTAAACTATTGTTACCCTGTACAAGTTCCTAACTTCGGTTTTGCAGGTTCGGTATATCTTCTCAACGGTCTAGACTAATGGCAGCGTACTATCGGCATGCTGGTGAGTGACGTCACGGACGGCAAACTAGTTTAAGCTGGTCGCGGTTGTTTTATTGAGTAAAATAATATAAAACGTTTAATTTAACCAGTTTATTGCATGAACAGTTCTCCACAGTATTATTCGCATCATATAATGTTATCTGAAGTTTTAGTGCAGTGACTAAGGTTTAATCTGGAATTTTATTTTAAAACTATCACAGTGAACCTAAATCTACCCGACTCGGCAGGAAAAACAAAAATACGTAAATAAATAACTATAAATACTTGGAGTGAGTGATTCGTGAGCGCGCGCCCTAAGTTTCGATCGCTGTGCGCATCTTATGGTGTTTACAATCACACTAACACCATATTATTATATAATAGTACACTTTTGCAAGACTATAAGCACAGCGCCATCTAGTGATACTCCTTAATACGTCTTAGTGCAATCGATAACCATGCCGTCAATTAGATGTGGCGGCTGCGCTAAGTTCTTGTCACCGGCAGAGGGCGTTAAATGCAGTATATGCAATGCTGCGTACCATCGGTCGTGTGTAGGTTTGCCGAGAGGTACGTCAATCACGTCGTGGCGCTGCCCTGAATGCACCAAAAATGACCGGCGGGATAACAAAGCGGAAACACCGGTGCGTGGGAGGGCAGATATGGGACACAGCTCTGATGACCTAATGAGCCCGGGAACAGTAGGCCATGCTGAGAATGATATGGTGGCATCACTCTCTCCTGCCGTGGCAACGGAGCTGCGACGATTTAAGGAGGAACTGTGTGCTGAATTTCGCTTAATGCGGCATGAAGTACTGCAATTGCGTACAGAGATGGCCGAGCTGAAGGATTCTCTTAGAGGATGTGCTGAGCATATGAACAGCCTAGAAGCAAGGGTGGATGCTTTAGAGCACAAATTAAGCGAAAAGGCATCTGACAAGAGTCCATTGGAAGGTGTCGTAGCTGAGCTAAAATCTCAATTAAATGAGCGGGATCAGGAGCTCTTACTTAATGATGTCGAGGTGACCGGAATACCAGAAAGCCAAGAAGAAAGCACCCTGCACCTTGTAAAAGGTTCTCTCCAATAAACTGGGCGTCGCTATTGATGAGAAAGACATCGTACATGTCGAGCGCATCGGTTCTACTCGACGTAACCGGGAGGAACCTTCTGAAGGAACTTTCAATCCCGCTGCGCAGCGCCCACGGAGTTTAGTCGTTCGCTTTGCGCGCCGCGCGACTCGCGATGCATTACTGCGAGAGGCACGTGTGCGCCGCGGCTTTAATACGAGCGAGCTTGGCTTTGGCGGTCCGTCGAGACCGGCGCACCGAGTCTACATAAATGAGCGCTTAACTCGTACGAACCGTCACATATTTTACAAGGCCCGTCAAGCCGGTAGTACTCACAACTGGCGGTACGTGTGGACCAAAGGGGGCAGGGTGTTCGCTCGTAAGGAGGATGGCCGTAAAGTTGAACGTATCACTTGTGAAGATGACATAAGTCGAATTTTGGATAGCACTCAGTTGGTCCTGCCGATATCTAAAGGACAGTATATGTGATTGTTTAATTTTATCATTATTTGCATTTTATCTTATGGCTTTGTGTAGACATCTAGATCAAACTGCTAATATTACTAGTTTTTCAACACTTTGTATTTATTTACCTATACATATTAGTCATATTAATTTTTATCTCACTTTACACTTTACAATACTCTTTATTATTATACATTATAAAACCAATAAATTAAACTATTTACAACTACAATTAATAAACTATTTACAACTACAATTAATAAACTATTACATGGTATTAATTATTTACAATTTTAACAAACTTATATTTATATTTTTATGGCGTTTTCTATTTTGTATTAATACAATCGTCTTCGGGTACGAGCAATGATCAAAAATAAATTTCTAAAAATTGGATTGCTTAATGCGGGTTCCCTTGGTACAAACCATGACAATTTTGTAGCAGCAGTGGTTAGAAATGATATTGACATACTAGCGATAAATGAGACCTGGCTAAGAGCAGGTGAGGAGGGCCGTGCTCCTGCCCTGCCGGGCTACCGCCTGCGGCATTCCCAGACCGCGCGAGTTGCGCTCGCGGGGAGGAGGCGTTGGTTTCTATGCTAAGCGTGACATCAATCTACGTGACCTAAAGAACCCAGCAGCTCCAGCGCATTGTTCAGTTGAGCAAATGTGGTTCACTCTGAACCACAATGGCAAGAAGCTGGTTATTGGCACAGCGTATCGGCCACCTTGGTTGGATACTGACCAATTTTTAGACGCTATAACAGATTCTATCAGTTCATTCTCCAACTATGACAATTTAATTTTATTAGGTGATTTTAATATTAATTTATTTTGTAATGATGACATTAAAACAATAAAATTTATGGCATTCCTATCCTGTCTTAGTCTTTCTCAGCTAGTCACTGAGGCGACACATTATACTGAGACTAGTCAGACGCTCATCGATGTTGTTTGCTCCGATCTAGCCACAAAAAAGGTGACTGTAGAGCATGTTGGTTCTCTCTATGGACATTGCCTTGTAGTTTGTGAATTTCTTATTAAACGCGAGAAACCTACTCCACGTATAATTACATATAGATCTAAGAAAAATATTGACTTAGACGCGTTTAACGCAAATCTGCAATCTATTAGATGGGACCTAATATCAACACTAGACAATGTTAATGATGTTGTTGATGCTCTAAACTCTAGTATTATTGCACTATTTAATCTGCATGCACCTTTAAGATCCGTTATCATCAAAGACCGTTCCTATCCATGGATTACAGATACCATAAAACTAATGATGAAGTTGCGAGATGAAGCTTCAGCAGACTATAATAAGAACAGGTGCGGCATCAAAAAAGAATATTATAAAACCTTAAAATCCCTTGTTAATAAGGCACTCTTCTTCGAAAAGTCAGCATATTTTAAACATCACATAAATAGTAAAATAAACAAGCCCCAGTTACTATGGAATAATCTTAAAACTACCTTACTTCCAAAAAATAATATTGAATTACCTTCCCTATTTAATAACCCAAATAGCATAAATAACCATTTTTTAAATATTCCGGGTAACTCTGATGTCAGCATTTCGCAACTTACATTCTTTGAATGCCACAAATTTAGTGATGCTACCTTTCACTTGAAAGCAGTTAGTCTGGATTCTATAATAAAAAATTTTAAAAAATTTAAATCGAACGCTGAAGGTAGTGACCTTATAAGTCTAGATATGCTTATTATGACATTTCCTTATACTATTAATATTATTAAAGACCTTATTAATTTGTCCATCACTACATCAATATTTCCTGATGTTTGGAAACTTGCGATTGTGCGTCCTCTACCCAAGCAATCAAATCCTTCAGAATTTAAAGATTTACGACCAATAAGCATTTTACCGTGTCTATCTAAAGTTATGGAGAAAGCCATTTGTGAACAATTAGTCGATTACCTTGAAAATAATAATATTTTGCCTGAGACACAATCTGGTTTTAGAAAAGGTCGCAGTACAGTGACAGCTATGCTTGATGTAACGGACAACATATTATGTTCTCAAGATGAAGGTATGTGCACACTGTTAGTATTATTAGACTTCTCAAGGGCTTTTGACTGTATAAATATTAATCTCTTACAATCTAAATTATCTTATTACGGTTTTGACTCAAACGCCTTAAAATGGTTTAACAGTTATCTAAGTAATCGTTTTCAGTATGTCAAGCTTGGTCGCAATGATGGATCTTCGCTTACATCGGACAAAGTGCCCATTACTAGAGGAGTGCCGCAGGGTTCCATATTGGGCCCAATCTTGTTTATACTGTATACATCTGACATTACCATGCACATTAGACATTGCAAATTCCATATTTATGCAGATGACATCCAAGTGTATATCTCCTTCAAACCAACGGAAATGGATAGTGCAATAACTAAACTGAATGAGGACCTTTCCAGTATTGCAAATTGGTCTACATCCAATTGCTTACTGCTTAATCCGGACAAAACAAAAGTACCTGATGTTTGGCAGCAATCATCAACTTCGTATCTTAAACCCATCACTAAATGTCAACCTTTTGGGCAAGCCGATTGAGCGTGTATATGAAGCTCGCAATCTGGGTTTACATATGGATAGTGATTTGCGTTTTGAAAAGCATGTTGCACACTCAATAAAAAATTGTTTTTATAAATTGAAGGTCTTATATAAAATGAAACCATATCTTCAGGAAAGTTTGCGTGTGCAGCTTGCAGAATCCCTTATTCTATCGAAATTAAATTATATGGACACGGTTTTTGGTCCACGTTTGCTAGCTAGGACAATGACGTTTTACAAATAGACGCGTCATACACTAACAAAATTGCACATAAAAACAGCGCAGTATTTACTATAGACACAGCCCTAGCGGCTCGCGTCGATACGGCCCGAGTGTGCCCGAGTATGCTCGAATGAGCCCGAGCGTCGACCGCCCCGTCGCCATGACGGTCGAATAAAATGCATTTATTAGTTAAAAATAAGTTAAATAGTGTATACCTATTACTAACGTATGAAATGAAACGTTTTTTTCAATCACAGTTGGAGTATAATGTGTACATCGTCTAAAAACACAGGAAGGCATTTTATTTATAAAAATACTAAAGTTAGTAAGCCGACTAGCGGCGACAGTGGTTGGAGGTTGACTAAGTGAATGTCGGGCAATTACCTTACTTTGGTCTTGCCAGTATTGAGCTCGGACAACGTATCTATGTAATAAAAACATCTTAGAGCTAGGACACAAAGGCTAATTCAACGAGTGCAAAATGCTTGCGCCCGTTTTTGCTTTAATATACCATTACGAGCACATGTCTCACCTTATTTAAATAAACACTTCATTCTTAAAATGAAACACAGGCGCAAACTTCATCTTGCGTGTCTTCTTTTTGAGGTCTTGAAACATAAAGCACCTGGCTATCTTCATAGTAAGTTGTCCTGGGTATCATGTCGCAAGTCATATTATGGGCCCCGGCAGTGTGTAAAACAGCTTATCACTAGACGTCATAACTCTGCCGCTTTCAGAGGCAGCTTCCGCTATGTTTCTACCAAGTGCTGGAACAACATCCCCCCACCTATAAAGAATTTGAAATGTGTTCACAGTTTTAGAGTGAAGTTAAAAAAATTCATTCTTGATCATCAAATAGCTCAGGAGCGATTGAGACATGATACTAGCGCCATATAATATAAAATATAAATAAATTATCGTTTAAACTTCTACCTTAGTATTTATTTCATTAATATTTATTTATATAATTATAACTTACATACACCTATTATAATTAACCAATACACCTCGGAAATGAAAAAAAAAATCAAATGCGGGTTTGCGCGCGAGTCGCTTTGACGAAGTGACATGAGCGTACGCATGAAAAGCCCCGCTCGACTGGCAAGTGGCAACGTCGCGGCGGCGCGGCCCAGAGGGGAAGCGCTGAGGGGGCGCGGATGTAATGGTGCGCTCGCGATGCGTACATACTACATACATACCTTAGATAGCATAGCGGGCCGCTATTAGCGGCCGCGCCGTTGCGTCCTGCGCGTGCTTCGTTATACTTTTAATTTAATTTAACTTAATTTAATTTCAATTATAACTTAATCGGTACAAAAATTTATTTACTTACCTTTGTGATCTGGATGTCTACTCATTCCCCCATGCATTTTGGTGCAGTTTTAGTTTTGTACTTTTAGTTTTGTTATTTTTTTTATGCCTTTGGCGCCCGTGACATCACGAAACGGCCCAACGGAAGATCAGCGCTGGTTTTTATCAGCATATGCTGAGCTGGGTTCGCTTTTGTGACGAGCAAATAGATTTAAATGTATTAAACTTGTAATTATTATGTAATTTTGCTTGTTACAAATAAATATTTTCTTTCTTTCTTTCTTCAACTAATTTTTGTATATACTTAAAGCAATATAAATTTATGAATTTTCAATACCACCCATACACATCATTAGATATTCGAGTTGCGAAGTGTCTGAATTGACGATGGACTCGTCTTTATATTACGATGGAAATAAATCCACGAACTCTGAATGAATTAGTTGCACGTTCCATACTAGGCTATTATGTTGATACATATTCTACATCGCCAGTTGATTTCCCACACTGAGATAGACGTCTGTGTTGATCCAAAATGATGATTCAGATTTGGGTGCTATTGATTGAATTTCAATTACTGTTATTAATTCCCACAACGCGATACTTGCACATTACTGAGTTTCAATATACGTGTCGGGCGTCTTAATATAGATTTTATTAAAAAACCCAAAGGAATGATGCGGACAAATTGCACTAGTTATTCAGTTATCCGTGGCGAGCGCTAGTTTGAAAGAAAACTTGGTCACTCGGTGCAGAGTGCGGAGCGCGGAGTGAATCCCGGCGCATCTTCATACAGCCTGCGCCAGTAAAACATCCAACAGTGGGTTCAACTCGTCGCAGAGTGTTCCGCACAAAGTTTGCTCGATATTAGTTTAGAAATTGCGAGTTTTATAAAAGCGCTTTCACAGGCCTTATAAGTAGTTCACGCGACCGCTGATTAGAACAACCTAGAGGTTGTTCTAACCATTAGATCAATGTTTAGAGTTATAAAATTGTTTGCTAAGTTAGATAAAAAAGTTACAAGAACAATTATACGGAAATAATATAATTAAACTTTAATTCATCACCGAATCTAGAATTGGTAACCTTTATACCTGTTATATTAAATTATTGTTGGTTTTTGAAGGCAGTTAAATTTTATGTTCCTTCCTATTCAGCATTCAGAATTAAAATTTCTATATAATATATTATTTTGAATATGCTTAGATTTTTTACGTTTTGGGCTAAACCCCTCGCCTGGTGCTAGCTTCATGTCTTCCTATAAGGAGCGGTTATCTAAATTGCAGTTAACAGACATAAAAACTTTCTTGTAAGGTTTTTTTTTAATTATTAATAAAGAACCCTAAAATAGCGCAGGCCTTACATACATACATCATACATGTGGACATATTAGTGTTGCAGTGGATGGACTAGAGTCCGCGCAATCGGCGTCCGGGACAACAAACTTAGGAGCATGTGTAAACGCCGCTCGAGACACTTACTAATATATTATGTACTATAAAAATAGTGCTGAGTATCCAAAGCTGATGAACAATTTTAATTTTTTTTCTTGTTGAAATACTCGTCGGCTTTAGCTTGGATAAGTCTATGGATCTTGGAGTGTTCAAGTTATAGGAATAATTTTATAGAAGCGATAAGGTAAATCATATACAACACCGAAGCAACTTTAATTCTCCATTTCACTTCGAATTGATTACGACCGGTATCCAGTAAGTATAAATGTTTAGCAAATAAATTAATGATTGCGACGTGCGCTAACATCTCGTTTTAAACAAAGTTAACCATTGAGTTGATTTTTCGTTCTCCACAAAATGTAATCAGTTTACAGCCATTTGCATGTGTGTGCGGGGGCGCCGGTGCGAGCGGCGCGGACGTGTCCATTTCCGGGACTAGTCGCCATATCGAGGTATCGACCGGTCCGCATTCGGCCGCCACTCCAGTTATTTTTGGCTGATTGTTGACGAGTGGCGGGAATCGACCGCGCTCACATGCAATATAAATGTCTTTGTACCCATTGTTGGCATCAAGTGTTTCCACTGAGGTCCTCATAACAACTCAGAACCGACGCGTTTCATGTCAAGCATCCATTTACAAACGTTTTGTATTCAAATGACTTTAAGTATTTTCGGTAAGTTAGGCAAACGGAAAGCTTTGAATGATTGTGACTGCTGTTAAACGTGCAAATGACTGTTTAAATTACACCGTACTATATCGAGATGCAATTCATTCTTTCATTTTATTCCACTTACAAAATCTGTTAGTTTACGTTCATGTAAGTGATTTCCATTGATGTGACTTACATCGACATGCGTTGAAGTCCTAAACACGTCTGTATCGAGAGTACTGGATCACTTCCTGCAATAAAGAGTGAATAATCCGCGTCGCTTATCACCGGCGCTGTTTATTGGCTCGGAGTCGGGCGCGAGCCGTCACTCGTCTCGTCCGCGCGCGATATTGCGTTTTATTACTACACTCTACAATCCTTGTAACACGACATACATGAATGTGTTGAGTTTATTACATTTATTTCAGTCGCTGATAGTAAATATTTTTTCAGATTTATATTAAGATAGTTTAATAAAAATAAAGCTATCATTGAAATGAAAATTAAATTATAAAATTTGGCGTATAAACATTCAAAAATAGTGTATGTTTGATAAAAGGCAATAACAATGGTGATAGGGACAATATTTAAGGAATACAGGCACTAGGTTTATTTACTGTACGATTCGCAAAATAAGGACGATGCTATGGCGAGACAAGTGAGTAGACATGACAGTAAACACAACACTTGTAAAGTTTAATAGCAGTTTCAAAGCCCATGGCTTACCTTAGTATGGTATGGTATGGTATGGTATGGTATGGTATGACATAACGCATAATAGTATGATAAAATATTGTGTAAACTAGCCATGATATGTAAAATTTCGCAATACCCATTAATTTCACTGGGTACAACGTCTTCTATTAATACAAAGCCGTACCAGCAGCGAGACAGAATGTCGCATACAAATCCACTCTCCCACCTCTTAGTAACACGCCACTACGAGTCGACATATTATTCTCTTAATATTCTACTTAAGTTATGATTATAAATGCGAGTAGAAGGATGTTCGGTAGAAATAAAAGCTATATAGACTTAGATGATTATTCCCAAAAATATATAAAATCCTGAATTTAGAAATAAGCCACATTTTTATCCTGAAATTATATAGTGAGACTTTTATTTTTGAGAATATATATACGTTTTCGGAGTCGCGTTGTCTGATGTGAATACAGTTTCGAAATTTTAAGAAACTTCAGCATCCGTGAGAGCTGTATTTAAGAAACAATCAAATGTCTGAGTGCGGTTAACGCCGCTCCCAGGAGTAGCGTCCGGACCCCTCGCGGGGCTAAGTGTTAACCGGCTCGAGAGGTCTGTTCCGGCGGACCCCGCCCGCGACAATCCACTAACTCTGTGCTGTTAACAAAGCGCGTTGTTAATGAAGACGTGTGTCGGAATCATGTGTAATATATTATAGTTCTAATAAGGACAGCCTTTAAATACTTCGATATGACAATTACATAATACGCAACATCACATCACGTTTTTAGCTGAAGTGGTGGGTAAAGTTGGGAGTAATATTTTATAAAACTATCACTGACGTTTACTTCGTCAGATAAGTCTAAATGACTGGAATAAAAATATTCGTTTCTCTGTAATGACATTCTTAAATCAAAGTTTTTTTCCTCTAGATATCTTTCACGCGTCATCAAATAAGTCTAGATTTGGCTGTACGCCTTAATTCCAGGCTGTAACTTCACTCATAAAATATTGTTACCTTCTCCGACGTGCGCGGACTCCGAAAAAATATTTGCTTAGGCATTAGACACACGGTATACTCTCTTTAATGTTTTACGCACGTGTCGACTAAGCTTAACGCGAAGTTAATTAATTTTTGCCGCACAAAGACCTTGTTTTTTGATCATTCGGAATGAAAATGATTAAATACGAGACATAAAAAGTTGTTGATGTTTTTATACGAATTAATGAGCCGCCGTCCATTAGGGAGAATTATCTCTAAGCTTAATTACGTATGTATATTATTATTATCTCCAAAAAAATGTTATTTCTCTTGTAGAAAAAATAGGAATTTATTAGAAAGTAACTTATACTTAGTGTTATTTTTCTAGTAGAATGTAAAGAATGTAAAGGATGAAGGGATTACGAAGATTTCACATCTAATTAAAGATACAGATCCTCGATTTCCTTTTGTGAACCTTCCCTAAAATGGCATTGCATGGGGAACGATAGCTATTGTAGGGCTGCGTAATAATATTAACTCTATTCTTTATTTTATTGCTAACGTAGTAATCTGGTTCGCTGTGCCCCTCCCCCGCGCCGCTCCCTACCGCTCTACCAACCTATTGACTTACTGAAGCATTATATTTAGGACAATTGAACCGAGTGCGGAGGTTTGTAATGGCATATCATTCAGTTATTATAGCGCTCCTTGGACAAACTATTTATTTGTAATAGGTTTATTACTCGATGTTTACCACGTGCGCTGCGTACGAGAGCCACGTTGTAATATATATAAATGTTTTAAGAGACTTTTAAATATATGTTATTTTAAATACAAATAATTGTTATTGGTTAATGTAACATTTCATTTTAATTAAAGTTTTATTTAAATACTGCAGAACCATGTCGTAGACCTATCTCTAATAAAACTGATAAGAACTTCAGGGGTCACTTAACAAACGAGTTTTAAATTTACGGTTACCTTAACGAAGGCAATTAAGAATTAAAACCTAGTGTTTGTTAAGCGCAAAATTAATTTAAGAATTCAAATTGTATGAGAAGACAAACGATGTTCGAAAATCTTAATTAATTTTACTTAAAATGTACTTGATAAGAAAAGAATAAAAGGTGCTTGGAATAAAAGTAAGTTTTAATGGTAGTTTTATTTAAAATGGTGATAAATATTTAAATACGCAGCATTTAAAAGTTATACTGGCTACAGGTATTCATATAATTGCTTCGTTTTTAAGAAGGTGATCGATCGAAACTGTATCATCTCAAACATTATTTACCGGTGGCGTTCACTGTCGTTGAGCACACGCTCGCCTCGTCAATACATTGAAATAATAATGAAAATTATTATAAAATCCACGTCCAAATTTTCATATATAACTATAATTAGTTATATATTAAAATCAGGTTTAATTTGTAGCACCAGCTCTCAGCTGAGTATTTGTCTGCGTTTTACTATGAGTGAGTGTACAGTGTGGTGTAGTGTAGGTGCTGAAGGCAGTTAATTTGGCGCCCGTCACGTTCTTTCAGCAAACACAGCAGTTAGCGAACGTTAATAGGTGTGAGGCCACCGCGCCCGAGGCGTGCACCTTTCACTACGCTGCTTGGAGTTCATTTTTTAGTATTAAAATCTTTGGTTACCTACAAATAGGCGAAAATTTGGATATTGACGCCATTTCACATTGGTTTTCAAAATCGAAAACCGAAGTTTTTCTAATTTTCCGCTTCATGCTTTTAGGGTGGTGAGACAGGTTGTCTCCGCGCGTTTCGTGGCTGATCGCGGCGAGGTTCTTTCCTCACCTGTTTATAAGCTCAGTGGAGACGACACGGGGATATTAATCATCGTCCGCGCGCCGTCAGTTCCTGTTCTCCTAATCCCCCCCTCCTCGGTCCCCCACGTCGCCCCGACTCCGCGTATACTCGGACCCACGCCTCCATAAATCACACTCCGCCGGCGGCTGTATAATTTTAAAACTATTTCGTTTAGAACGAGCTCGCCATAAGTACAGTGTACACGAATGGTTGCTTTTGAAATTTCATTTTCCCCGTCTCACGTCCGTGCAGATATTAATGTTTTAGTGGCCGAGAGCGGTGTACTACTCGCTACAATCTTCAGCCGCATCTGAGGCGAGACCGACTTGTGAGCTCCTCGCGACATAATTATATGATCATGAGCACATTGTACACTAAAATTAAAACTTTTTGTGAATACAATTGATCGGATCGAGCCGTTTTCGCAACGTGTGTTTGCAATGTAAACAACATTAAAAGTAATGGCGAGCGAACAGGATGATTAAGAATAACTGGTTGAAGCCAACAGTTTGGAGCACTCGCGCCCCACTGAGGCAAGGTTATGGAACTTGTAATTGGCGCGAGTTTTAATTGGACGAGTAGCACTCCATCGATTGTTTTTCTCTTCTTGTTTAGCGCTTACGATGCAGTTCGTGTGACACTGGCGTTCCTGTCTATTTTTGTCACCACACTGTACGGAAATAATTTTATGTTCCTGTATGGATGTGATAGACAATCTAATTTGTAAAAATAGTGCAGAAAGGTATCGTGGAAATTGTTCTTACGTATACATTATAATTAGTAGCCCACAGTATATAAATTTCGGAGTTCCTCAGGGCAGCATTCTAGGGCCCACATTATTTCTTATTTATATCAACGATATTCATAACCTGAATATTCCAAATGCCGATATCCTGTGCTACGCCGATGACACTGCTGTAGTATTTCATGGTCCTTCCTGGGACTCGGCATGTTCATCGGCTGAGAGTGGTATAGCGGCGATATCTCAATGGTTGCAACGGAATCTTCTTACACTTAACACGATGAAGACGACCTATTTATGCTTTCATAAGAGCTCTGCCTCTGCCCCTAAATATAACCCAATCATTAAAATTCACGATGTAAAATGCAACTTTAATACAATTTGTTTATGTAATCCGTTAAATCGCAATAATTCCTATAAATACCTTGGGGTGCACATTGACGAAAAATTAACATTTAAAAAACATATAGAGGCTCTCTCAGCCCGCATACGCAAGGTAATAAATTTATGCGTAATTTACGTAATGTAGCAGGCATCAGCACTCTAAAGAGTGTATATTACGCGCTTTGCCAATCTCTAATTACTTACTGTATATCGTGTTGGGGAAGTGCTGCTAAAACACATATTATCCAAGTTGAGAGGGCACAACGGTCAGTCTTAAAACAATGCTATGTAAGCCCTACAGATACCCCACCAGTAAAATCTATGAAGAAGCAGGGGTTTTGAGTGTCAGACAGCTTTTTATTTTAACCACCTCGATTCTGGTTCATAACTCAGTAAGACACTCTAGCCAATATGAGATATTAAGGAATCGTAGAGTTTACAGACTGACGACCCCATGCGTCAAAACTCGATTTGCACAAAGATTTGGCGATTTTGTAAAAAGCATGTTTACAACCAAGCTGCTAAATATTGTGACCTTAAAAATAAATCGTTAAAAGAAGCGAAAAGTTCACTGCAGAAATGGCTTTCTTCATTAACTTACAGTGAAACTGAAGACCTATTAACTTTTGAATGCTAGATGGCCTTATGTTAATAAAATAATGTTATATAATATAATACACATATTTAAAAATTAAAAAAAGTGATACACGTGCAAAATTGTTATGTAGGGCACTCCGTTATTTTATTTTAAGCATGTTTATTTTTGTTTTTGTTTTAATATTTAATTTCCAATTTATTTTATTCCTTTTAATATATAAGTTATTTCGATTTTGTAGTGCTATCTGAACACAAATTGTATTCTCGTGGGACGATTTCTTCGATACAGGCTTGCCTAGTGAAGAAATCGAAGGAAATAGTTCACAGATACATTGTGATCAGCAAAAACATTATTATACTGTTTTAAGTTTAATATCTTTTTATATGTTATGTTTTATGTGTTTTGCTGTAATAAACAATTTTTCATTTTCATTTTTTTTTCACATTATTACATATACATATACAATCGGAATGCAGGACTCGTCGCCGCTCGACAGTTATCGGTCGGTCAGTGTCGACTGTCGCGACATTATCGCTACGGTCGCGCGTCATTTGCACCCGCCCTCAGCCCGCGGGCGCGTCGGTCGCCGCGAGCTCGTCAAACTTATTGTGATGGCTTGCAATGTAACACTCACTGTGATCCATACGCCGATATATTTTAATTCCCTTTGCTATCAGAATAAAAAAATTGCCAGTTTTGTGCAAATTGATGTAATGTATTCGTAGTGGTACCATTTAACAATAATGGAACTTCCCGTCATGGGATTAAGGACAGGAATGAGCTCGACGAACCATGACCGCACTATTGCGTTTCTGTTATTAGTTCGGAGATATGGGCGTTAGTTTATATGGAGCAGAAGCGGACCGCCTCTTACTTATAATGCATTCTAAATACAATGAACAATATAATGCATAAGCGATTTGTACCCTTTGTATTATTAAATTAATAGATAATTAAAAAATATTAAATCTTAGATACCTACTACGTAACTTACAAATATGATATTGATTTTATGAATATTCACATGAATTTAAATATTTTAAAGCTCTTCAAATACATACTGTCAAGTAACCAGCGTTCTTCGTCTTGGTAGCACGCTTCACTACCTATTAGGTTGTGGTAACTTTTACTACAGCGACAGTGTAATTTAAAATAATGAACTATGCGCGCGAGATGAAATCCATCTGCCGCATCCACGGCAGCGAGCACAGATACATAATACAACAGAACAATTCGGTGCTCTGAAATTAATTTACAACATGCAACAGGAGCGCGTGCAGAAGACGATATTGGGGCCGCGGTCCGACTGAGTGTAGCGATGCATTGTAAAATACTGTTTATAATTGCTTTTTTATGGCGATAAACAGTCTCTGTCAAGTTGATGAATCAACACGAAACTGCTATGAAACTGTCAGTTAAAGTTTGATACCTAGTGTAGCGTTTCTAGTTAATAACTTGTCATTATCTAGATGGCGCGTAAAGAGCAATCATTGAGAGAAAAAAATATAATTCGAATTGTTAGTATGTTGTAGATTATTTAAATGAAATAATTGAATGCCAGCCTGTTTTGAGTTCGCATTCACGATAAAACTTTTTTTTTATGAATGGTTTCTAGTTCAGCTCCACTCGAGTTCAGTGGTCTGGCACGTTTGGAACCATTACGACGGAAACGCTTTGTAAAATTATGATCAGGTAAAGTTGGATATATTTCATTCGGTCACGACAAATACGTCTGATACATTACAAAACATATGAATGAGGGCATATGACCCTGTACCCATATTGTGCGGCGGGTCTGTTGACGTCACATGGCGCGGACAGCCGCTTGTGACGGTTGATCAGCGACCGCTAACAATGTTCCGGAACACGCGTCACATTAGCGCGCGACAAACGAGTTAGCACGTCGCGTGACAGCACGCCCGCGTCACCACACGCTGTGCCACCACACGCGACCTCACCACACATCGTCACGTCGCTAGCATGCATTACGGCGGTCGCACTGTAGTTAGCATTGAATGTATATGAACGTTTATTAGCACTGATGTTGATTATCGATGTAGGGCGGCGGGCTGAGTTTGTTATATTAGTGAGACAGATGATCTCTAGGTCGGTCGGACTAGAAAAATACGACTCAGTGTAATTGGAATTACTACTCATCATGGTGTGTATATGGTAATGATATCAGCGAGCCATGTGTGATGCACTAACACTAACGCTAAGTTATATTTAGGAGTTTTCTGGTGGTTTATTAACAGCTAATTCTTGAGCAAAATTTCTCAGCTAACTAATTACAAGAATGCTCCACATCACCACACACTCCGTCCTATTCTTAAGGAATGCAAAACTTTCTCGCGTTACTTAAAACTTTGTCGCGCAAAATTGCGGACAAGTCGTGGTGTTTTTTCTTGGTAAAATTACTACACTGCATCTACCGGTTAATTGAGTGCATTCGTAGCTTACTACGACTGCAAATAAAGTCAAATAAAGTTAGTGGTCTTTACCTGTCTCTGGGATGATCAATACCACACTGGAGGTACATTGGCTGATCTCATTACTTATCGTAAGCAGTTTTTGTGTTGCGTTTATCATGTAAGTGGCAATTGTTATACTTAGAATTTCCTTATATATCTGTTACCCAACGTCTTAACATCATGGGTAGTAAAATAGAAAAGCTTATTTTCTTTTGACTTTTATTTGTAAAATATTTTCACGTCTCGACTGTCAGGCGCTCCGAAATCTTTTGTGCGTTGTTCAATAAAAGCTTTCAATGAAAACTTTTGTGTGGCCTGGTAATACAGGTACATTTCCTGACGTTAAATATTACGAGGTTCTATATGGAACTCGTTTACGAATAAACAAAATATACTGTTATATTTAAGACGTGTGTTTTATATTTGGTTTCAATAGAGCGGTCATTTCTATTTTCACTTAAAAGATTCAGTCTAGAATTGTTTTTTATTTCAATCACATTATATTGACCTAATTATTCTTGTTATTGGCTATATTTCTTCACTGGTGGATAATTTAACTCAATGTTCTTTCCAAACTATGTATTTGATCTATCCCAATCGGAGTTTGAATCCATGAAGCTGCGCATCTGATTTATGACAATCTCTCTGCATTTATAATGGCTTGATTTACGAGCAAGGTAAGTAATGCACATAACACACAGCGACTGCAGCGTGTTAAGTGTTAGTTTAAAAATTAATACTAACCATTAGGACGCGCTCGTAAAACAGAGCAGTGAGTCGCCGCGACGTCGACTCATGTTTCCAATACTGTGGCTGCTATATAATTGGACTTGCAAATGTTATAGTGCTGCCCAGATCCAACACAATATATTCAAAAGTCCTTTAAATGTGCTTAAGAGAACTCAAATACGAGGAGGTAATCCTGTAAACATTGAACTTTGTAAAGTAAATAAATGTTTTGTAGAAACAAACACGCAATTTTATGTCGAATTCTGTGTTCACGAAGAGTCAAAGAAAAACATGGAAAAACACGAACTGTGAAATTTTATTCGTTTATTTTTCACTAAACTTATTGTGTAGAATTGGTTGAAAGAAAATAATCGAGCTACCGAATATAGTCGCGTAAATATAAATATTAAACTGTGATTTCAATTATCTCCATAATATCTTCAAGGTAGCGGACAAATCTCAAGAATGGAATTATTTTTGATAAAGGACTGTTTGTTTATAAAAATCGTAGGTATAAGATACTTTTCCTCAGAATGACTTGTGTTTGCTCTATGTGTATGTGTGTCGCGCTTTTATGAACAAAACACATGTTTTCTTTAAAGTTCCCCGGAGAGTAGTTTGTTGCAAAGATTTTAAAAACAATGACACGGCTTTTAATAAATGTCCGGCGCAAACTTTGCCAGCGCCCCGCCCCCTCCCCGCGCGCCGCGCACACCCCGCACGGCCCGCACGGCGCCGCGTCGCGCTGCAGTGTACTGCTAACTGCACTGTATCTCTGGCACGGCGAGTGTTTTCAGCGCGAGTTTTACATTTGCCATTTTTATGACACAACTTTGGGAATTAATTCGTGACGCGAGAAAGAATGGTGTAACTGCTGCGCTAGCCGGACAAAAACAAGCGCTCGCCTGTCGCCGCCCGTCACCCCTCCCCGCGCACCTCTCCGCACCGCCCCGTACGCGCCCGCCGCCGCACAGATGCGCCTTGTTTGTCCACACTTCGCGAACACTCGTTATTGTTTTGCGTGGAAACTGGTGCGATAAATTAAAAACGACTGGCAATCTGGGAGCGAGGATGAGATGCGGAGTAATTAACTTTGATCTGACGTTCTCAAGACGCCACTTTATTAAATTACTGTCAAGTTCGAGGCATTCCTTTCAACTTCTTTAATTCAATCTTTCATTCTCGGTGACATCGCAACCGCTTAGGAATACTTGCTCAACTATTCGTCTTAGGTTACACTATTTCAAAGTAATTAGAGCTATGATTTTTAATAATCCATAATTTTAAGAGTATAAAGACAACTTTTAATAATTTTATAAAAAGAAATTAATTTTGTGATGTCTTCATACGTATAGCGGGAGCGTTCGGTACAACATTAAATTAAATATTGTATTTTTACATTAATTCTTTAATCGGGGCCCTGTGTAGCTTTTTAAATACTGATTATAAATAAACAAATAAATTAATTAACCAGTCCACTACGGGAATATTTGAACATCAACTTATTCAATTATATATGAGAACATCTCCTGTGCAAATGAAGTACTTTGACTAGTAGACGTCCGTGTATACCACCTGTTTGACTCGGGTGGCTCGTTACGGCGCTCCGGAGCATCCCGGGCGGCTCTCCCGAGGGAGCTGATCAGGAGAGTCGCTTTGATAAACTACAACAGCGTAGCGCGTAGGGAACGAGTAAAACAAATGCCGCGCGCCATCACTCAGGTGTAACCGTGACGAGCGTAGCGCGTTATTAATGAATAGCCGTAGCGCGATGATTAATGCGCGGGAACCGAACCTGGTACCAGACGCCGCGTCGCACGCACCGTGCACACTAACAGTTATTCATTACTCACTTTATATCTGTATGGTGTTTTGACTTAGTCCCGGTTTATTTAAGAAGTATTTCACTAGTGGTATGTCAGATGCATGACTAATATAATATATTGGTATTTCAGACGCATGGAATTTATTTATTTTTATGATGAAATTGAGTTTGTTGATATGGACGTGCACCGAGACGTATAATTACGAACACGCTATTGCACAAACTTCACTTGCACAAAGTAATAAGTAACTTATGGAATACTAAGAAGGATTATGATTTTAAATTACGTTTGAAAGTTGTAAAAGTTGATATCTAGTGGAAGCCGAGGTCGTCGCGATCTGCGCGAGTTCACAAACTTGTTCGGGGACTGTTGGAATTTTATAGCGCATTTGGCGGAATCTACTGTTTGTAGCGTCGTCAGTAAAATGTGTTTTATGTAAGAGCGTAAAATGAACACAAGCGATGTGATAAACGCGCTCTGGCCGGAGTGCTACGCAAACTTGTGATATGCTACAAAGTGCTACGATATACTACGACATACTACGCGCGGCTACACAACAGCTACGCGCGGAAATTAGTCTATTATTTGTTTAGAATGTGTTGCTGACATAGTTACTCGCTCACCTCGCCTAATTAGGTCCTGTTATTGCGCACATAATTATTTCAAATGTTACAACGAGGCTTTATTACAAAACGCAATTGTTTGGTGCCGTAGGCCAGCGTTGCAAACCGAATGAAGTATTATTTCTGTAAATATATTTTTATTTAGTTTAGAGAAATATTTTTTTATAATACAAAGAAAAATAATCATAAATTAAATAAAGCATTTTATTGAATTACCTTGTTACTCTCGCAATCTCGGTTTTGATTGTATATGGGCAGTCGAGACAGTTACTATCAAGTTAGCAATTTGCTCGACTTCTTATTTAGTGAAAAGAAACCACATACACGAATGAAGTTGATTTAACTAGATTGGAAAGTAAATTTATTTAACTGTAATATGTTTATATGCAATTTTGTCATTTACACTCGCGCCTTCGTTCGGCCGTGTAATGTAAACTCTGATTACTGATTATAGTAAGTATAGGTCACCGTAAATTCTCTATAACTCTGTAACAAAGTATAAGTGGCCTAAAAACTCTATAATAATAATAATATCAGCCCTGTATTATATACTTGCCCACTGCTGAGCACGGGCCTCCTCTACTACTGAGAGGGATTAGGCCTTAGTCCACCACGCTGGCCAAGTGCGGATTGGTAGACTCCACACACCTTCGAAATTTCTATAGAGAACTTGTCAGATGTGCAGGTTTCCTCACGATGTTTTCCTTCACCGTTAGAGCGAACGATAAATTCACAAAGAATACACACATGATTTTAGAAAAGTCAGAGGTGTGTGCCCTTGGGATTTGAACCTGCGGACTTTCGTCTCGGCAGTCCGTTCCACATCCAACTAGGCTATCGCCGGTTTTAAAACAAAAAAAACTCTATGTTAACAGTAAATAGGAAGTTTATACAGCGTCAGTGCGGTCACTCGTTGCACAATCCTAAACTCTTTAATACGTGAGGTGTGAATGCGTTGCCCTCCCTCCCCTCGCCCGCCGCTCCGCGCTGTGGAATTCGAAAACGTGTAGGCGAGCAAGTTTTAAGTGAAATTCTTACAAGGATCCTCTCAGACGTCGCAACTTTTCCTTTAATTACATTCAACTCTTTCTCATTGGGGATATTCAGCGCTAACAAATGCTTACTATAATGTTAAAGATGGACTTCGATGGCAAGGTTGGTGGGGAGGCATGTAATATATTTTGTTTTTGACTCGATAGTGATTAGTGACATATAAATTAAAAGCCTGACTGCCGTAGTACGGCAGCGCTCTGAGGTCCTGGGTTCGGGTCGGGCAAAGTGATAATTGGGTTTTTTTGCTAAATATCAGCCCGGAGTCTGGAATATGTGCCCGATATGGCGATAGGCTCGCCCCCTATCACATCCTGGGACGGAACACACTTGGCGAAAAGTGGGTGCCCTGGCCTCTGCATACCCCTTCGGGGACAAAATGCGTGATGGTGTGTGAGTCGTGTGCGAATTAAAAGCCGCCAAAGTAACTCATTTCGGCGAGAAGTGTTGCGATGCCGGATGATGTATATTTCAGTATCTTTTGATATATTTCTCTATAGTTTTTTTTGTAGAGCCCGTTTATCTCAGGAAATATCTGTTACATCTAAAACACATAATATCTCATGATTTTTGGAGATAAATTTTAATGATGTTTTAACTATCTAAAAGCACGGTTTCTTGTCTTACATACTTGATACAGTTCATTAGACAGAAATTATCATAACACCACTCGGAACAATTTGTAGACGGCTGTTATAAGCAAATCCTGATGATATTTGTGACAGCGATTCCGTCCGCTTTGATATTTTTTTACCGTATTGACCTCTTCTTCATCACATATTCTTAATTTGAAGACCGTACAAGTACATGATATTTTGGCATGTACCAGCATTGAAATAAAACTATTTCATCAGCATTTAATATAACCGGACCGGTTCGGACCGCGCTCTATTCAACCGATGTAGCATGTCGTATGAACAAATTAACAGACTCTACTTTTTAGTACGTGCATAGATTATGTTTTACTGTAACGTGATTTCTATTCGCATGTATTCCATGAATAATATATGATGGCGAGTGATGCGGAAAGTCACATACATTACGTGCTCAGTTAAGTTTAAACACCGCTGTATACGACACTGCTATAACTAACCTAGTGTTATAATCTTTAAGGTATCAGTAACCTTTTAATTATATCCACTATAGACATCTTTATGTAATCTGCAAATAAACTATTTGTTAATAATGCAAAGATGTTTGACTACGACATAAGATTTTTTACGAAAAAAACTCAATATTGGTAAAGTTATATTCATAAAGCTCAGAGCACGATTTGAACCCACATCTCTCTGGCGATTATTCGTTCGCCCTAAGCCTTATCGAGTAAGTTATGAACACTATCAAATAAGAAGTCCGATATACGGGACAGTTTTTATCTTAACACATGAATATGTATTAAGTACCCAACCCTTATAAGGTTACATGAAAAGTTTTAGGAGTTGATTCTGAAGGCTAAATAAAGGTGACTGGTTTACGAGCGTTTACGTTTACTTATTCAGTGTTGTCTTGAGACGTCACACATTGAATGCTGTTTGTGTTTAGTGCCAGCTCGTTAAACTAAAAGTCGCTAGAGACTGGAACATGGATATAAAAATATAAAGTAGTTAAAGCGCGGTAGTGTTGCGCTCTGCGGACGGGCTCGCCTCATTAACCATTTTAAGAGTTTGCTTACACTTTATGTTGCGCATAAAAACTTGTTTTATTAATTTATAGTCCCTCGTAAGTCGCTAGATTTCCTCCAGCTCATGCGACTTCCTTATTATATTTGCTACAACATAATGTTGTAGACGTAGGAATTAAGTTCTCCGAGATGCCGCGCCGTTACTCGCGTAATTAATTAGCATTCTTTAGGAAGTGCGTGGCAGCGCCATGTCTCTATGTAGAGCCACACTTCGCATACAGTGCCCGTGCGTAGCTCTATGTGGGTACGAACCGTAGCGACGTAGGACCGCTAATTAGCATATTACAAGCGACGACGTACTTTAATCTATTTTCAGTGGATCGTATTAAAATGTATTTCTCCCGTAACTTGTGCTCCGAGCATCTTGATGAAAATTTCTTGTGAGCGGTAAATATTTACTGCAAATTGTGGTCTTACAATCGGCACGGCTTTATCTGATTATAACAAATAATATAATATTCGTTTTAGCGGGAGTGTACATTAACAGTTCCCCGAGCATGTTTCCATCCCATGATGGGAATATGGTTTATTCTCATGGGAGAATTGTTTGAACCAGATGTTGATCTGATGATGATCCGATATCATACGCCTAGCTAAACGGTTGGATTCTTTGGCATGTGTAACTTTTGGCAATTAAATTGCTTGCAAGATTTTTTCCTTGTGTAACGTCTAGTGGAGTCAGCTTTGATTTTTTAATTTCCTAGGTGATGAGCTTTGACGTAATTTCAGAAAAGATATTATTATTCTTATTTTAAACAGCGCAAGTGCATTGATTATAATTTCTTTGGTATTGTGGATATTTTTGGATGGCGATGATCGCTTACCATTAAATAAGCTAACAATAGCTTCTTAAGCTATTAAAAAAAAAACAACCATATAAAAACTCTTTAAAGGTAAAATATATACCAGATACAACTTCGTAATATATTAATGTTAAAGTAAGATATTAAACGGCTCAAGGCGTATGTTTAGCGGAAGGTCGGTCCACATCCAACGCAGAGTGAAGAAAACACAAAGTACCCGGAAGAGCCAGCACAGTCTTCATAACTACGACCGCAAGCGAGCGCTCTATGAATGTTTCCTCCACACGAGCCTTTATCGCAACCATCACGAGTTCGTGACGTCACATCCGCGTCCTTTAAGTCGCGACAAGCTTCGTAGAACTTACGCAAGGAAAATATTAAGCTGAGTCAGCAGTCAACTGATACTTCGGTTACAAGGCTTTTGCAACGTGTCCAATCTTTCAAGATAGCAAGATGAACACATTCATCAATATATGAAATTCAAATATCATAAGAAGAGAATATTGTAACAAAATATTTTAAATTCTTTCATTGGTTTTAATTAATATATACACTGGACTTGTAAAGGAAGGGAGGTGAGGTAGACGAAGTGGCTTTCATGTTCTTTATCCTTCTTAATTGTTTTGTAAAATAAATAAATATGTATACTTTATCGTATCTATCAGTAACTACCAATAACTTTCACCCTACAACACCATTCAAGCCAGTTCTTTTAAAAAACGCTGTGGAATATTTTGCTAACACACGCGTCAGTGTCCTTCCTTCATCTAATATTGAATTTTAGAGGATTCGGCGTAACAGTGGCGAACATCAGATCACATGTAACATTTCTCACTGGTCGACATCTTGAATTACTCTGTTCTTACCATCAATTGCAACTTATTTGTCCGTTCCGGGAAGATACAAGCATGATAAAACTGTGCTAGGTTATGCACGAATAAGTAACAATGTAAAACCATGGTACATGCAAAGCCGTTCGATTTAGAGCTCGCTATTTTGCTGACGCGGTGCAGTGAGTCTGTACTGGGGCATCCGTGCGGCCTATGCCGAAGGGGATAGGGGAGAGGAGCGGGAGAGGGTGTACACTTCGTACTTGCACGCAACGCTTGTTATCACAGTGCCGGGTCAGGGCATCACGCATACTGATGCAGCGCACGAGGGTTGCAAGGTATTTGGTATCGTAGATACAAGCGCCTTATTTATTTTTACCGCCTCAGAGACAGCACTAATGCATTTAAATTTAAGGGTAAGAAAGTCGACAAATGTGCAGCTCAGTTGACGATCTTTCCTCTGTCTCATGTTGTGAGGAGCAAGTTTATCACATCCGAATCTAAATTTGCATTTCAAATTCGAGCTTCACAGAAATGTTTTTTGCACCGACCAAGCTGAACAGACTTCAGTACCGTTTGGTTTTAGGTAGATCTACTTTTTATTTGACTAGTATATCGTTAAAATTCCTGAAATTTTATAATTTCGATACAATTGTTATAACGCCTCCGTATGACGGAATTCTTACATGAAACAATCTGCGTCGGATGAAACCAAAGAACATCAAACATGCTCTCGCATTTGTTGTTTAAACAGCTTCCGAGAACTGTTGAGTGTGCGTAAATATCTATACTTATCTATACTATTATATAAAGCTGAAGAGTTTGTTTGTTTGTTTGTTTGAACGCGCTAATCTCAGGAACTACCGGCCCAAACTGAAAAATTCTTTTTGCGTTGGATAGCCCTTTGTTCGTGGAGTGCTATAGGCTATATATCATCACGCTATACCCAATAGGAGCGGAGCAGTAATGGCTAATCTCAGGAACTACCGGTCCAAACTGAAAAATTCTTTTTGCGTTGGATAGCCCTTTGTTCGTGGAGTGCTATAGGCTATATATCATCACGCTATACCCAATAGGAGCGGAGCAGTAATGGCTAATCTCGGGAACTACCGATTCGAACTGAAAAAATCTTTTTGTGTTGAATAGTCCTTTGTTTGTGGAGTGCTCAAAGTTATATATCATCACGCTATGCCCAATAGGAGCGGAGTAGTAATGGCTAATCTCAGGAACTACCGGTTTCAACTGAAAAAATCGTTTTGTGTTGGATAGCCCTTTATTTGTGAAGCGCTATAGGCTATATATTATTACGCTATGACCAATAGGAGCGGAGCAGTAATGGCTAATGTCAGGAACTACCGGTTTGAACTGAAAAAATCTTTCTGTGTTGGATAGCCCTTTGTTCCTGGAGTGCTATAGGCTATATATTATCACGCTATGACCAATAGGAGCGGAGCAGTTATGGAACATGTTGCAAAAACGGGGAAAATTATTAGTTTTGAGAGCTTCCGTTGCGTGCGCTGCGTACACGGTTAAAGTTATGCAACAATGATATATGACGGGATTGTCCCTCTTAAAAAGTTCTAAAAAATATATTATAAAACAAAGTCCCCCGCTGCATCTGTCTGCCTGAACGTGTTAACCTCAAAAACTACCCAACGTATTAAGATGAAATTTGGTATGGAGACAGTTTGAGACCCTGGGAAGAACATAGGCTCCCGGGAAACTACTACTTTTATAACGGAAAACTTTAGCCTGAAAAACTTTATAACGCGGGCGGAGCCGCGAGCAAAAGCTAGTGTATTAATAAATGTGAGACATTGAAGTATTAAATAATAATTGATATTTGGCTGCATAAAAGGATGCTACCCGAGATATTATATTCATGTAAAAATGTAATTTATTGAATTTTGTTTTTTTATTATAAAACGGTAAAGTTCAATGCAAGAGACCTGTTATTTTAATCTATGAAGTATCTTTTTTATTTAAAAACATTTTTTGTTAAAAACCTTATGTACTTCTCCGGCATGTCTAGAATTTTATTGTCCAGTGTTACTCTCGGAACAAGACAAATCTTTTGGGAACATTATCCACGGCCTGTACAGTTCGGCAAAATATCAAATGATGAGTATGACTAGAGGCGTCAAAAGCATTAGACGCAAGTTAGTAGGCGCTCGTCAATCACTCGTGTCGGAGCAGGCCGCGCCTCGCAGCTGCAGATATTATCAATGGAGAAAATAGTTGAATTTAAAACTATATTTTGTGTGTTGTATGTGATTCAATTCCTTGACAACACCGATAGCATAGTACGTATTTCGTCTGCGTTACGACGTTGTTCTGAGGTCCCGGGTTCATACCGCGTCGAGTACACTTTACTGTTTGGGTTTATCTGTTTAGTTTCAGACCAGAGTCTGAAATTTGTGCCTGATGTGTCTATAGGCTGGCTTCCTATTTCATAATAAGACGGAACACAGTGCCGGAAACCAGGTCACATCTCTGCCTACCCCTTCGGGGTTGTGTGTACACATTCTCCTGTAACTGCAATAGTTTTTGATGTAATATATATTTTTCCGCTATTCTCGTGGTATTTTATATTTTAGATGCACCTCGTATACAACTACGTTACCGAGCCACAATCATTTACATCGGTAGTAACTTCGGTAACATTTAACCTATTCATTTGTAGATTCCTCGATACGTTTTCATTATAATTGCACGTCAATCACCAATAAATGCTTTGCCTTTGAAATGTATCCGATTGTTACACTGTTTCTCACGTTTCTGTTAATCACAGGAATATAAAGCATGGGAGGATATAATATTTTTATTTATTCGGATAAGGCCAAGCGACCCCACTGTATCCGATGGTAAATGGAGTAATTCAATAGAAATATCTACTGACGAGAGGTGTTTATCCCTCGGCAGTCGACTTACGTGCGGCACTATGGCGGGTTTTAACGCCTTGTGTAGTGGTCGCTATCCGGGCGGACATAAAATGTGCGGTATTATTTAATTCATCTGGTATAAACGATTGTTGTACCTATGGTTGAGTTAAATAAGTTGTTGATACGGTGTCTATAACATCATGACGTCAGACCAATCAGAATGGTATTATTATTATGAAAAAAACCGGCGTAAAGTGACCCTCTTGTTGCCACAATACTAATGTTTTGTTGTCAAATATTACAATATCCCTCCCTGTCTTCAGCAGTATATTTTAAAACAATTAAAAACAGAACTATTATATTTATTAATTACAATTCACAGTCCTTAATTCTACAGTGATCGGAGAGATCAATCTTAAGGCCAACAGCGGATATAAGTCGTTTAATCATAAATACTGGCTGAAATATTTTTGTTTCATACAAAAAATAAACTTGGTTTGAAAATCGTAAAAAGGAACAATATAAAATCAAAGGAAGGTCACCAGACAAATAAGGTGTCTTTATGATTATGTAAGAACAAAATCTCTGTAGCCTAAATACATTGGAGCGTGCGGAGTTTGACCAAAATAGGGTTCATGTAGACGAAGCTATCTAGGATATAGCGTTCGTTGTTTTATGTTCCAATATATTTTTTATCCGGTCACGATATACTGACTATAGTTGATATACTGACTATAGTTGATATTATCAGCTACATGTGTTTTGCAAATAAATTAACATGACAATCGACGCAACACAATCATACTGGACTACTAGTGTAACCATTACAACAAGCTTTTTAATGGCTATACTATTAGAATGCTATTTACAGAAACCTGGTCGCGTGGTAAACTCGCATCGTCTAAACCAGCTTCTCATAACTAGAGGCGCCCGAGCGTCTCGTGTAAACACCAGCACGCGGGTGGCGGTACTGTTCGCAAAAACACGCTGACTTACTGGCGTACCATTATATTTATAGTCGTCCGCCTCAGATATACGAGCTGTTTACAACCGATACCTCACCTGCGTGGTTATAACACGTGCGATTTTTAAACATTATTCGCGCTGCTTCGGGATGAATTGCGTATTTTGAAGTTATTGTCTGATTTATTTAGTTATGGTGTAGTTTTAGTATGAAACGATGAAATTCTGGATGAATCTCCGCAAATTGAGTGAATCGACGGAGAATTGAAATATTTTTTGTAGACTGTCGAGGATAACGAGATTTGCCAGGGGTTTGCATAATGGTGGAGAATGTAATATACCCGCGCGTTTATCACATCATGGGACGCAAATAAGCTCGATAATCAGCGAACGTATAAGGCACATATCTCTCTACCCTTTCGGTAGAACACGGGTAAGATAACCTGCAAACTTGTTCTGTAGCTGTAGCACTAATGCAATACAAATATTTGTGTTGGTGCGAATCTCGAACTGGTTTCAAAGCAGACTCGTTGCCCGCAGCGCCACGGCGGCCGGTAACATAAACAAAGAAGCAGTGGTCCATGCGCCTGGCTCGTGACTACATACAATAACACCGAGGCGTTAAACTAATCTTGTGTTGTTTGCGAGTAAACCCTGACGTTAGTACATTGATTTATCGGCGTTGTACACACAAGTACGTCGTATACAGATGTCCGTGTTTAATTGCAGTGACAGCTCGGCTGTGCTGTAAATCATTTGTATGATTACCCGTAACTTGTAACACTAATACGCAGTGGTTTAATAGATCGATTACCCTAGTATCAAGACTTTTTAACTAGCGTATATAATGTTTCTGTAGAATGGAAGATAGTTGGTGATATTATTGCCAAGTACGGTTGACTCCAAGACGTAATCAGAGCTTGGCAAAACAATTTTCCGACTTTTATTTAACGCAAAATAATTACGCGTGCCGATGGTAAATAATTCTAAGTACAACAGTTCGTCGATATAAAAACACCCTAATCGCCTTCTAAGATAAATTAGTTCGAACGAGTTAGCTGCTACTCTGTACCCCAGGGCTACGATATTACGAGTCAGCCAATTTGGACGGGAAGAAAGTGTAACGTAGCGTCATTTTGATCGTCCCCAGCGTGTCCCGAGGCGTCTCCAAAGTTCATATAATATACGGACGTTCAATACTCCCTAATTCAAAGATGCTCAGCTACTCGCCCCACTTGACTTTAGGGAGTAACTCTTCCTAACTGGAACTGTTTACAACGCCATCAGGGAGCATAATGTTTGTATGCAGATGAGCGGCGCGGCGGTCTCGCGGGCTCACTCGCGCCGCGTGGTTCAGACCAACTACTGGCTAAGGGAGTGGGGCCGAATACAAGCTGAGCGCGAGTGACGAGGCGGTGGCGAGAGAGACTTATAGGCTAGACTAAAGTTAGTAGTTTGCAGCTTTTATTGCTTGCAAAGGTGAACGGGTGGTGGAAGGGGTTTAGTCCAGTTTGGTGACGAGCTTCGAGCGGGTGATAAAGTTTGGTGAGAGCTACTTCACTAGACTAGCGTTTACTACTCACAATCAGTTATTGTTGTGTAACAAACCCATAAAATTAAAGTGTTTTAAATAGTCGTGTCGCGTCCGCTACCGCTTCCGCTATGTTCGAAAACGTGGCGTTATTATTATATTATGTTGAATTAATGTGTTCCCTCTTTTTCCATTTTCCTACTTGCTTTTTGCGTCCGGCGCTTAAATTAGTTTTTAAGACGGATGTGAATTGACCTCTTTTTACAACTGTAGATTTTTTATAATAACAGTAATAATGTAGTTTTAAAACAAGTGAATGAGGAAATGAGATATTAAAATGTGGTGTCTTATATGTCTCTTGTCTGTAGTTCGTAAAAAATCTGTATGTTATTTTCTGTTTTTAGTCATTTGTAAACAAAACTCCATTCATTTACATATTTTTTAATTATTTTATTGTACAACTAACATTTACTCGCAGACTGAATTTGAAACCGAGATAAAATTGTTGTGTTTGGCTAGCAGGCACTATAACAGACTTGTGGTTCACACCAACACTGGTTCTGGCGCGAGGATCGGTTCCCAGTCAGCTCATGGCCCAACGACGCTTACGAGTTTCTGTTATCCTAAAGAGTTATACTCAATGTTACTAAAATGCAATTAAGGATGAGGATCTTTCGCTGCACGTGTTGCATCATAGAACTAACAGTAACAAGAAAAAAGCCACGTTCTGTGTTTTATCCATAAAATTGTTTTGCTCGGCTCACGAGAATGAATTTTTCTTACTTATCCTAATGGAATTATAACAAGAGACCAAAATATTCCGCGCGACTTTCTATAGATGTATTATATTGGTCATTACTAGTAGCGACGCATCTGTCGTTGTGATTATTGTCATAATTAAATTGCAACATAACATGTTATTAATTTTAGTATTTCGTAGTAACAACATCACGTTCTCCTGCTATCGTTTTCTTTACGGGACCGAATCGCGCTTGAATATTCAAGTTAAAAACGTCATGTAAATGTTTGCTCGCAGATCTATATCTATAATATAATAAAGGCGCAGTAATGGTATGAAAGTGTTTATTTTAGGATCTAAACGACAAATTATTGCGGCTAACACATTATTGTCTTTAACAGATATTCGATATTGTTTCGTTTCCTCATTTGTGTCCGGTATTACTAAACTTGGTCTGTATCTTCGTCTCATATTGTCACATTACGCCGACCCTCCGATAGGTTCTTATTACTGAGTTTCGTTCTTATTGTCTGGTAAATTCGGTTTTATTGACAGGTTTCTTAATCAGGTTCATATTCATTGGTGGGTTAGACCTTCCTTTTAATGTTGTGTGGACCATTCCACTAGATGTTGATTGTTTACAATGACAAAGTTTACCTGAGTTTAAATATTTATATTTTTTTAATATTATTTTTAAAGTACTTTATACCTTAATCTTTAAAGTAAGAACGACTAATTTATATAATGGATACTTGTAAAATTATGGGATTCAGTGTTAATTGCACTTACAAGACCCGTATTATTTGCTGTCATCGTCCACTCAGGGTCGTAGACGTGTAAAGAGACTATGTAATGGGTCGAGTATGACGTCACGACTACTGATGACGTCACCGATCACGTGGCATTATCGTGATCTGATGGTGGTGGGACACAAATAGTTTATTGGAGAAAGTTGTTATTTTCGCCATATTCACTACGAAGTACGAACGACTATTTTTTAGGTACGCGAGCGTACTTCACTTTCGCCATTATTCCGGGGTGTATAGAGATCCAAATAACGTAAGTATCATCCGAATGTGAGATACTTAACAATGCAAAATTCTGATCTCATACAATTGGTCTATATATTAAGGCGATACCTCAAGGTCCATTTTCATACATTTTGTTTCACCTTTAATCTGGGTAAATAAATAATTAATAATCATGGATATTTCGGCCTTTAAAATTTCGTCATATTAAATTTTAAAGGCCGAAATATCCATGATTATTAATTATTTTTACGTTTTTCTTTCAACTGCGAGAACTAATCACTAACTAGACGTGAATTTAAATTCTTTACTTGCCAATACTTGTTTAGTTACCCAGATTAAAGGTGAAACAAAATGTATGAAAATGGACCTTGAGGTATCGCCTTAATCTAAAAACCACTGTAATTGCATCGGACCTACAATTCAAGTTAATCTATCATCTTTAAAAGTCGTCGATGAAGTTTGATGTGGAATCTGTGGATGTCGCGTCTCCGGCGGCGCGCGGCGCTCGCGGTGTCACCGAACACCACCAAGATCCAAGTTCATAAAACTTCTCTAAACGAATACAAATTGCTCTCATAAGATCCAACTCCGATGTACAATGTTTGTCCATTAATAGTATTCAGTTTGTCGGTTGTTTGGTGTTTCATTGTAATTAGTCGCTGATCTGTTAAGGAAAAGGTAATATTGTTTAACGGTAATCGAAATAAAAAATAAGTACAGCACATTAACTTTATTTTCCCATTGAAGCGAGATATTTTAAATGTAATTGCTCAATCAACCGGTAATATAAATGGGAAATATATTACCAGGAAGTTACCTATAGAGGACTGCTGAGACAGATGTTGCAGGTTTGATTCTGTTGTAAGTCACTGAAATGAGATTTTGTGAATACAGATTACCGGCAATGTATTATTGACGACAGGTGAATTCAATAACAAAGATAATAATAATAAGATTACTTGTAACCATCACTTTCTACTCATTAAATTATAGCTTAATATAGTTTTAAACTAAATGTGGCAAATCATCCACCAGTAATGACGGTACACTTATACGAAGTATGTATAGAAATCAAACAACAATTAAAATGTCACCACTTATACATATACATGCACTGAAGTGTTGCTATAATAAGAGGAAAATCACGACGAAATCTAACGCATAGACTTATTGAAATATTCCTCATTACGATTTTAATTAATACCCTTTGAAGTCGTACAAAACAATTTACATTACCATAACAACATATAAAGGAACTGTTGTGTAATAAAATTTAATGTAACCAAATGAAATGCATTGAACCCGGTACCTCACGTGCGACATATCAGTCGTGTCGTGTGACTGAGAGGTGGCGCGATGTAAATTCAGAGCATGCTCCCGACGTCTAGATCGAACCAGGGTATGCAGATAAAACGTTTGATATGTTTTATCTACTCAAATTAGAATACTTCATAAAATTCTTAACCCTAATTGATAGATGATGCACCGGTTAAATTGCTGGTCCTAGAGGCATGAAAACCATATTTTTACCGTATAATAATGGTGATTTAAATAAATCATTTTGGAGTGTTTTTTTTTCAGCGTTTAAATATCGTCTAAGTCTATCGTATATGGCACATCGATATGTATAACTTTAAATGTGAAATATAGTGTACGGACTGTGGATGACAATACGAAACTGCACAATGCTCAGGCGCAAAATAAATATGTGCAGATTATAATCTTATGTTATCTTACATACATTATGAATGCGAAAGTTTGTGAAAATGTTTGGATGTTTGTAAGAAGTATACGCAGAAACAGTTGAACGGATTTGAATGAAATTTGCGACATAGGTAGAACATTGCCTTTTATGCCTATAATTTGCTTCTGTGGGAAGAAATTGAAATTCTTAAAGAGATGTTCGTGACGTCGTACAGGTTGTGATATAAATCGTCAGTATTGTAGGGGTTTGTGTAGCAAAATAGACTTTCACACACAGGCGAAGTCGCGAGCAACACCTAGTACATGATATTTATACTCGATTGGCGAAAAAATCATCCACTAAGTCTGACCGCTTGTCACGTTACATAAAAAATTTAAATAAAAACTCACAACAGAGTGGTATGGAAGCATTGCATCGTAAACGACATCGCACAAACATTTCCATGTGATATTTGAGTACAGGGTTCGGGAAACATTCCAAACAAGCAACCCGCCGGCGCCGAGTATCGTAAAAACAACATTTGGTACTGGCTTTAAATGCCTACCCGTGTACTCGCGGGCCGAGAGCCGCGCTCTATACAACACATATTTTTAGATTTGGCGATCAGCGCTTTTTATAAAATTGGGCTGTTTTCATATTCCAACTGTTGAAAAGTGATACAGGCTCATTGCGGTCGAGTGATCTACGATGTACATATGATGCCTGTGCTTTCCACAAAAGTTAAAAATATCCTCAAGTTTCAATCACATTTTGACTGTTACGATTGACAGTGATCTACCACAATTGGAAATTATTTGCTTATAATATTACACCAGTCTATCGTATAAACCTAAAAATGTTTTCTATATTTTATCAAGTCTTCTAACCGATTGGATTAAAACTGCATCGCGCGTAGTTTCAGATCACATCTCCTCGCGAGTTGTAGAAAGACAAACAGTGAGTGTCGCGGAACTTTGTGTTTGGGTTGCGACACACATTCGTAATGCGAGAACCCTACAATTTGAGCTCCGTCGATATTCAAGAGATAAATATGTATTCAGGCTGATTACCTTTAAATTTACTCGAACTACGCTATTAATATATCTTTCCTTTTTATAAGCTACAAAAAATGAGAGACTATTAAACGTGCAGAATCAGTGATATCAACGCCCATGTAATTTTATTGTACCTAATTTCATATCATAATAACATATTTTAGCAAATTAAAAATTATTTCTGACGATGTAGTAGTTTTTGAAGACGTATTTATTTTATATAAAAATGTTATACATGGCGTGAAACGTAGTTGGCATGAAGACGAGATTTAAATTTATAATTTCAGTACTGACGTTGAATGACACAGAATTAAATTAATCTATTGTTTAAAAAGTCAGTGTAGAATGTATATGTCTTATTAATTAATTAAATAAAAAACAATCAACATTTACTAATGAAATTGCACGTCTTCTGAACATAAAGCGTAGCGGTCGACGTACGGTATGCCGTGTAGCGCCACATGTGGGGTCGCTTTGTTGGTTGGCACATGCGGCGGGGATTTATGGCTCGGTCACAAAATGAGAACTAGCATGCCAGTTGTTCAGTTTAGTTACTGAACTGCTACTTGTACTAAAAGGACGGCCTCATGGCAGTTATTGTCACATGCAGGCCGGCCAGTTAGATTTCTATTGATTCATGTTTTATAACTAATATTAAATTAAAGTTCAGACGATTTACATTTACATGCTTGAATTTTAGGTTCATATTTATTCATTAGTGAGTCTCGTTACTGCTTGACTAGTCAAAAATCAAGCAGTCATTTTCGGCTCCGTAGTTGTCCATTGAAAGGTCAGTAGCTCACCCTAACCAACTCATTTACTCCAGCATCTCAATCTGTCGCGTGCTCCGTGACCGCGGTATCCACAGGCCACACTCCCGGCGCGACGGACGTGCAGCCGCGCCGACGCAGACTGCGATGTTAATTCTACTTCAGAGAGGAATGTTTGAATAGAATTGCTCGTTTGTATATTTGAAAACGTATTTTACAATAATATATTATGAGAATACATGAAAACTGGTAAATAAACATTAAGTATTTATTGTAGGATCGATTAGATAGATATTAACGGAACTGTACGTATAGTAATAGCAAAACTTGTTTATTTCAAGATAGACGCCACACATGTGGACCCTTAGAGCTATAAATAAAATTGGCTACGACTACACTCTGTATACAAGACTGTTTACGTCTTACAAAAAATATTGACCAGTTCTTGGCTTATAAAAGGCGAGTTCGTGGGCGTAATAGTGGACCAGAATGGAACAGCGCGACGTAAACACAGGCCGAGACAGATCGTTTTTGTATTGGGATTAGGAGGAGCCACAAATAACGGGACGGAGCTCGCGACAGAGAAAAACGATGTATATTTTTCAGACTCTACCTTTTGTAATAAGATATTTCTGTATAAAAGAAAAATCAACGAATAGTCATACTAATAAATAGAGACGCCCTGGTCACAAGCATTTCGATATATACTCTACAAAAGTTATTTGACCTAGATAGTCAGAAATTTTATTCTTAGAAATATTTTCAGTTTAGTACGCAGACATGTATAAAGCACATACTGCTCATCGAGCTTGTAACCGGCCCTGAAGAGGTGAGCTTTAATTACCAGAATAATTAAAATTTATATTTATTTCTCTGTTGGTAAAATGCTACAATTGTCCGACGTAACATTTACAATCCTATCGGTTTTAAATGGTTTGTGTCCTTTATTTACATCAAGAATACGGTCCATTAGCATAAAAAAAGATTAAAATAAACCAAATGCTCGACAGTATTTACTATCTTCTTTAACTTGTTTACCGAGTGGTCACGTCATTTGACATTAAGTCGCCTAGATTTTCGTGACATTGGACTATTAGTTAAAGTCAGCTCGTAGAGTTTAATGTGCTGCAATAAAAGTGCAGGTGGGTATAGTAAAGCCGCGGTCACATCGAGACCTTTCTATTTGAGTTAAGCCCAAAGTATACAGTGTAGGAAAATCACACGAGACCTGACCGGTTCATTACAATCTGAGCGAACAGGTGAGTCAGAACCGAGAGGTTATAAGTGAAAACCAGTTTTAACAATATTGAAGAGACTAACTAATCTGAACGCTGTATCCGATAGAAGTTATGTCCGATATTCTTTTTCTATACAGGTATTTGCTAGGACTGTACCATTTAGTTGTTATAACCGATACGCTGTTTTAAATGATGTTAATATAATTAGTTTTTACTGTATTTGATTTCGAGTATGATATAGATTGTTATAACAGACAAATAAGACACGAGTGTCTGCCACTCGGTCAGAGAGCGGCATGAGTTCAAATGTCTAATGGAAACCTTTCCGACGAAAATGTCTGAGTTTGCGTTTTGGGGAATACGACATGTGGCCGACGCGCAACTAAGCGGAAGCCGCACACGTCTTTATACTGGACTCTACACACATACGAGGAAATGCAGATTTATACTGCGTCAGTTCGTGGTTCCAAATATAAAAATGGACATTCGTTAAGTGTTGACATAATAATCGATAGCAAATTAGAACATCAATCGGTGATAAGCAATACCTTAGCAGAAGGTGGATTAATTAAGGCAGAAATCGTGTGCACAGTTTAGAAAACACGTTTTCGACTTTTTGTAGTTATGTATATTGTATTAATTTTATATGCTTTAACAGGTAGAAATATAGTAATGTACACCTCTGAGAAATAAATAAGATTCATTCTAATAATGTAATCTAGAGTTTAAAATGTCATTTTACATTGAACATAGGAAAGCAGTATACCATTTTACCTCAACTAGCTGGCTGGTCAAAATTATAGGGCAGTTGCTGACGCCGGTAAGGACAGTAGCTGTGTTCATGTAAATCCACCGAGCATGCGACGTATCTCCTTAATATTATGTACACGACACAATAAAACGCGTCCGACATACCGCAGCCACATTTCAAAGTATAATTTAATCGTTCTCTGGACAGCGCTGTGTACATTTTTGTTCTTCACTTAGTCCATACATTTATCTCAGTTTACTGATCCGTATCGAATATTTGTGGGTGTGTACCAGTGGCGAAAGGCAAAATTGTCCGAAAGTTAACCCGACATGACATATAGGCATCAATATGTATAAATGCGATCTGCAAATCGTTTTGGTTATAATTAGATTTTACAATAATTATACATAAAGGATAGCCTGCAGGAATTGGGTTAACATGGACTCTTCGCTGCTGGTGTGTAAGCATTTTCGATTTACTCCTTTTGCCACCAAGCTGCAGGGTGTAAGCACTGTTGTGAGCCTGGTGCCTGTTTGATGAAAATAGCCAGTGTTACTTGGCATTATGAAATTTAATATTAATATTTAAAAATGAACACAGTACAGTGCAATGTGGTTTGTAATATAAAGATCTATGTATTGCAAATGGTTATGAAGAATCGCGTTCCCAAGCCAGGCAATTACTTGATTCCTTGTTCAGTTAGCGAAACAAACATACTTGAACAACCTCACAGATAGTTGAATTAGAAACTGAGGTTCCAAATAAGGAATAGTATCATTTACTAGGCTTTATTTCTACTCGTGAGAAAAGCTCAGACTCTTTTTGGCTATGATGTAATCCGTCCAAATTGATTATTAATTAGGAGATTAGAGAGGGAAACCCTGAAGCTACGGCGCGCGGTGAATCTCATACGCGGCTTAGTTTCGTGTACTCGGCACTCGGTAGGCCGCCGGAGAGAGATTACAGATTATACAGCGCGTTGTTATTCCTAAATAGTGCTTGTTTATTTCTCTCGAAGGCGTAATAAAAATAAGATAGACTATTTTTACTTTACCGTCAACTCGCTAGGTAATGCTAGGAGTACGACATTTAAAGCTGATGCTATAAAATGTTTAAACTACTAGGTAGCGTTCATTATAAAATATAGGTCAGTTCCCGAGTCCTTAAATATCCGATACCTAAATATGTATTAAGACGAACGTAAGGGTCTATCACTTTTTTAAAGTTGGTTACAATTCACCTACATCATGTTTAGCGGTCATCTAAGAAATAATACAATAGAATTTATTGAGCAATTACATCCTGATATGCTTTTTAATCAATTGAGTCTCTTATAATTAATATCAGTTTAAATTGCTGTTTTTTTTCTCTTACATTTCATTACTAATTTTAGGTAAAGAAAAGTTGCTACGTCAGAGTAGCCTCTGAGACTACGCGACACAGAAGTTAATGTGAGCATAGGTGTAGCTTCGTAGCGACGTGCGCCTGTGAGGTCGTAGTCGATTAGTTTAGACTCGTAGCGCATGCCGCTGCATAACAATCGCGTCTACGAAATTCAAAATACAGCGGTATATAAAAATTACTGCAAGTTGAATAAGGGTATTTAGTGTGGTGTTCCGTGTTAGATACTGTGGTGTTACGTAAAATAGTAGCTTAAATACATAAATATTGTAAGAAATAATTTATGCCCTAGCTAGATGCTGCTGTTCTCTAGCATTCCAAATCCATTCGATAGTACAAATTGGACGGATAATGCGTTGTTTTGCTCGTTTTTAGACCGATATATAACATAAATGTTTTACAAATAAAGATAAAACTATGTTTTCACTATATTTTATTTAAATGCCATTCTTTTTAGTGCATACAGTGTAAACGAGATAATTTAAACTCTCGTGTGATCTTATGCTTCCGGTGTTGCAGCCGAGAATTCAACCTAGTTTTAAAAAATGAGCAGAACTCGCGCCGCAATTACTGCATTAAGGCTCAGTACATGTTGAGACGTAAGTGCTAAATAATACAGCACAATTTAACACCGAAATTTTATATTTAACTATGTGTTGCTAGCGGTTTCGCCTACTTTGAAACCTTCCCGTTTTCCCTGTACCGATACAATGCGCTATCTATGCAAATAATCTGTTTCAAAATTTATACTTCTCTCACGGGATCAAATGATTCAAATAAAAAGTTGCCTCTATCTGAATTTAGGATATGGTATATCCGCGTACCAAATGTCATTCTAATACGTTCGAAAGTAACTGCCGCGAGTTCTAACGAATATCCAAATATTTTTACATATATACATATTTAGTAAGAAGTAAATTATAAAGTATTTTCTTGTGTACATGTTATACAATTTTGTTGTTTGTTATAGTGAATGCGCATGGGTAATATATAAAATAATTACATAAACGTCCTTTAAATACTGACGAGTATCATAAATATGAGAACTTTAAAAATATATTACTATATTTACCATTCATATTATGTATTGTAAAATTTTCTATAGATATTGTAACTACTGGACTTAATAAGACTTAACATCTCATATCTCAGGTTGTCGAGCGCAGTGAAATACCAAACAATACGTTGTAATTCAAGGTGTTGGATGGTGTTTCTACTGTCTATGGGCGGTCGTATCGCTTACTCTCGGACGAACGGCAAGAACGTCTCGTCAGTCAATACAATAAAAAAATGATATCGGAAACGAAGTCTGCCATAACAGTAACTACCCTGCGCTGCTTCTATAGTTCGCGAGCGCACACTCTCAGGCACTCGCCGGTTCTGTATGAATAGGTAATGCGGCTCTAATTAGAAAAACTTCTCGTTTGTGTTGCACGCCGCGCCGACGGTTTTTAAGAACTACAACTTAGACATACTTGGCGCTCGCGGTAGTCGCGGCTCTTTTCGGCGGCTCTAAAAGGAAAATTTGGTGTGCGCCAGGAAACATTTTTTTTTATACTGTGTACAAAAGATATTACATTGAACCTATATATAAAGTGCACTTATATTATTATGTCGATGAAAGAAGATGTATATCAGTAGCGAAGGGTGAAATTTTCGAAAGGGAACTCAACACAACATGTACTAATATACATAAACGCGGTTTGTAAATCGTTCTAATGATAATTAGATTTTACAAAAGGTACGAAAGGGAAGTTGGCAGGTATTGGGATATATGTACCATTTGCCATTGACTTATATTTATATAATCGCCTAAATTTTATATTTTGTTTGGTTTTACATAGGTTGATTCCGGCACGCGATACGATGCCATCTTAACAGCATAATTAATTTGGGCAAATCATTGGACAAATATTTCGATCCAGTGATTGTATACAGTGATCTCTAAAGATTAGATATGATTTCGTACGAATCAATCCATTTGTCACATAAAAGGCTCACAAGGTGAACATGTTTGATGTGATTTAGGTATAGCGATTGTCTGCACGTATCACCGCGGGTCTCTTCAGTGCGATGCATTATAGTAATAAAACATCAAATCGTCGTTATTATTTATGGACATTTATGACCTTTCTCATCAGTTGAAATACTTACTCGCCTCGTTATAAAACCTACTCGAGTTGATATTAATTTCAGAACAGCGCGCATAATTTGCATTTTAAGTTTAGTGAAGTGTGCTCATGTTTTATATATTCGTGGAGTAATTTTATACTAATTTATTTTGCATATTCAGATGTTTTTATGCAATTGAGTTGAGCAGGTCGTTTGCCTGGCAATTATACTTGCATATGAATAGTGCTATTGTCACACATAACTTTGTTAAAAAAAAAGTAAAAAATATACTTATATTGTACTGCGTTCGACTCTGTGACATATTATTTTTAGGGCTCATAACAGTCAGTAATTTTACCAACTTTAAGGCACTTAATCAAAACACTTGATAATGCGATAAAAGCTACTCGGATGGAACCTGACAAAAACGACCATTTCCAATAAATTTATGCTAACCGCCAAGTTTTACGCACAAAAGCCCTATTCACTAGATTCCCACTATTATCTTTTTATCTGTGGGATAATTGATTCAATTTCCATCATTTCATTTATGATTGATCCCGCCGCCGCCGCCGCCGCCGCTCGCCGCTCACGAAGGCTTTGTTCTACAAGTCAGAATACAATTGCGTCTATCGACCAGGGAACCTTCTCGTTCTTTTATTACATTTGTGTGCAATAATACATAGAGACAAAAGATTGCTTATTATTGAGATTTATTAATTATTATCCATTGTATTCAATAATTGTTGCTATCTCTTTGCGACAAATCATCTTCGTCCAATGTTTTAAGGCTAGGTTAAAGCAATGATTTGTTTAATCTCTGATCAAGATTTTAATTATTGATAATATGAACTTGTTATAAATGATATTGCCCGCGATGTATGCAATAGATGATAATCGAGGTCGAGAAAATAGTAATATAAAAAGTTTGAAATAAATATTTTATTAGGAATTTTAATAACTTGACAAAAAAATCCTCTATAAAGTGAAAGATTAAATGTGTTTATTGGTTATTTAAGTATATTATAAGCACATAGTAAATTTTGATCCTAGCGTCGTCGCAACGAGGGAGCGAACCCCAGATCAGGAGGCTAAAAATATTTCTTAAGCGGTTTATTTTTTATTTAGAGGATTTTATGCGGGGTTTGTTTAAGGTATGAGTGATCACATACCAATCGTATCGCATGTTGTAACATCTCTATTAACCTACGTATGCTTAGTTACGTACAATATAGTGATTTAAGCGTAATGTAGAACATACTGTACATAATACAGGGTCGTCGGTTTCGAATTGGCATAAATCAGTAGATTATTATGCCGACTGTACATTCATGTACAGTTAGTAGCGTTGCGTTAGTCCATCGGAAGTTATAGATAATAATAATAGTACACGTAATGCAGGCTTCACTTCACACGCGTCAAATCGTGGCATTGTTTTATTTTCATGATACTATTTAAATATCAGGGTATATGTGATTTGTGAACCAATGTCGATGAACTGATAATTTTTCTGCATGGAAAAAAGGTAACGATCGTATCAGCCAAGGACTACTTACTGTATCAATGGAATTAGCAGTTTGTTGGCGACCTTCAAGGAAAAATAATTAGGACTCAGTTGCGCCTTCGATAACCCACGGACCGTGCTTAACAAAAAAATTATATACATTGAATTTGTGGCGCAGAGCTCTGGTCAAGGCGATCCATAAATGTCTATAAAAATATGTTTAGAGTTAATGCCCAAAACGGTGAATGAATTTGCGTACACGTAACAATCTTTGATTAAAAAGTATTTCCTAAATACACAAGTTCAAATTATTATCGTATTTATAAAAAGATAATTAAAAAATACTCCATACTAACTGTAAGACGTAGTAAATCATTTCTTTAATAAATAGCGAAGAACAAACTGCAATTTTTCCTTCCCTCACATAAATTACAAAGCTATTCAAAAGTAATAACAGAAACATTAGCTGTGTGTGAGCGGAGCGTGCCGCGGGGGTGAGGCGGCGGCGGGTGGGGGGGGTGTAGCTCGAGAGCCATCCTCGGGTTCACTTGTTGCCGCTTTGCCGGCGGCCGCCGCCTCTCGCCCTAATAGATTCCACGAGCGCCTCAACTCCCGAGCCACAGCACACACAACTCTACGCCGCTTATAAACGCGAATTACTTTTGTCTTGCACATTCTTTAGATTGCAAACTACTTCAAGAGTTGGACCGTGGTGCTGCAGGAAATGAGAGGATGTAGGATCGATTTCCTGAGTGAAATGTTTGTGTACTTCACAATAGTATTACGAGTGTCGATATAAATTCAATTTGTGTGTGCTCGGGACTATTTGAGACTATTGGGTGTTTCAAAATATTCAATGCAATGACTAATTATTTTTATTATGTCAGTTGCCAATTGGTCAGTAATAGTTTATAACTAAAACACACGTTACTTAATTATATAATTTCAAATGACGCAATCAATGAATCAGGACTCACCAGTAAACTTTATAAGTTTTGTAGCCAGTGTAGAATTTTTTATAAGATTAAAAGATGATATTTCGTAGAAATAGTAAGGAATGAATAAATAAATGAACTGTAGTTTAACGAAAAATTCAACATCGTTCAAAATATTATAAAAATGTTCATACTTTTACTACTAGCTATAATTATTCCATATATCCGGTTTGCGTAAATGATTTGCTTTTAAAAGAAGCCAGCGGCCGCGTGTCAGTGCAAAGTGTCAGTGGGTGTGTCGGCGGAAGCAGAATGCGACCGGAAAATAGAGGCGATGTCTCGGAGCTTATGCCACTGCTTCCGCACCGAGACTGCGACCAAATCATAAATAAATATATCTAGACCATCTGGCCCGACTCATACTTATAGTGTAAGAGATACAAAACAAATGTTTACAGATCCAACAGACATCTGTCATCGGATTTAAACCCAAGGCCTCATGTTCTACAGATATTGTGTCTGAGGTTGTTTCTCTTTCCGCGTCTCCGCTCTCTTGCCTATACTTTGCCAAAATCTGTCTTCTCAGAACCCCGTTCTCTTTGAACGACTTAATTCAGTTTCTCATTAGCAATATTGCTGGCCGACTGAATTTATTTCATTACGAAATTCAATTATTTTAAAGTACTAAATGAAAGGCAAGTTGACTTACGGAGCGATTGTTTCAATTTTATTTTATAGACGGCCCTTCTCTGAAATTTTATTTAAACATTATATGAATATTTCAAATTCGCTATTTATTGGCGAGCGACATGACGCATTTTTAACACAAAGCTTTGACCTTTTCAACGGTATTACAACATGGTTCAAAAAAGCTAGTGAAATATGTGCGATAAAATTTGCGTTTGCATAATATCAGCTTTATTACTGCGTACGTAGTTATGTGCTACGAATTTGCTACACAATAAATGTCGTAGTAAGTTACTGCTACGTAATGCTACGACGGGGAATTGCGTTATGTAGGGAAATGCATCATGAGTAAGTAGGTGTGTTGTAACTGAATTATTTTGAGTGTGTAATGTGATTATTTATGCATATTGGAGAGATTTCAAAGAGAGGAACCGCGTTGAAGCCCGTTTTGTTTTCAGCATAAACAGGATGGCATTGTATTACTAAAACTAACTAAAATTGTCTCACAAAAACAATCAAAACGTTATATATCTTTGCTGTGATGTGCAATGTGATTGCCGGGGGAGTAACTTCACTTATTGACTTAGTTTTATCTTAAAATGATGCCTCGTTTGTGTATTGGGCAGGTAATACTGTTGGTAGGTCTCTTATATGTGAGAGTCCGCCTGGGTAGGTACCAGCGCAATGTCTGTTTTTGCCACCAAACAGCAGTGTGTAGTTTCTGTTGTGTTCCGGTTTGAAAGAAATTGTAGCCAGTGTGACTATTGGACATAATAAGACTTAACATCTCATGTCTCAGGATGGCGAGCGCAGTGGAATAAAAACAATACTTTGTAATTCAAGGTGTTAGGTGGTGTTTCTACTGTTTATGGGCGGTCGTATCGCTTATCAGGCGAACGGTAAGCTCGTCTCGTCAAAGCAATAAAAAAAAAGATATTATGTTAGACTTGAAATAGTTTAATGACAAAGAAAGTATCTATAATAATGTAATCTCATTCATCGTCACTAATTGTGTTTTCCAGTGGGTAAGTCAAGTTGGTCTCTTATTGTACCGTTTTGGAATTTTTTATGCGTTAAAGTGACTCCACTGCAACTTCGGGTAAGTGGAGTGGGTTCCAGATAAAATGTCGACTGACATGAGATGATTACACCTCCTCAGTCGACACAATAATGCCGACCTGTTCGAATCAGATATACATAGTCTGATCCTGGAACGCGACACACTTAAATTGGCTACTTTGGCGGGTTTTAACAACATGTGCGGGCGGATACAAAATAATATATCCTAACACTAGCAAAATGTATTATAACTCATATATATTTAGTTCTATAATAGTTATAACTACCTTTTTAGTAAAGGCACAGTACACAATGTGAACTAAAACGATGTAAGATTCGATTTCTAATTTCTTAGCAAATATTCCCAACCACCCGAAGTCAAATCTCCGCAATATAATTGATACAGACAAGCATGAAATAATTATACATGAAATACACAAACAGTGTCATTCACGAACTATAGTTTCGCAGTACTCTGGACATTCGGTAAATACATATGTACGTGTACCATTACTTCTCGTCACGAGGTTCCGCTCCCATAAAAGTAATCACTATCTTGTACCTGGAATAACATTAAGGGAACAAATTCCAGCGGCGGCGCGCGGCTCGCATTAATATCGCGGTTATGAAGTTCATTGGGCGCAGTAAGCCGCGTTGTTCACAAGCGCGACACAGAATAACATGTACGAGAAGTGCCCTTTATTTACCCATAATCTGCAAATCTAGTAGTTTGAGACGCTATTAAAGTACCAAGTGGTAGTTCTCTTATATGCGAGTGTACAAGTATATAGGTAAGTACGGACGGGTTAAATATTTCTAAAATATAAACGCGACGAATTGAAAACTTTTGTTTGAAGTTGATTAAAAAAATATTTTGAATAACGCTCCGTTATCCGATACAGTCTTGAATTTCCATTCAATGTGTACGTTTTTGTAATTGCATGCGTGTGAATCACGGGGAATTTTTGTAGTAACAGCAGATTTCAATGACACTTCCATATAGGATTTTTATTTGGAATCTCTAAAGCCTTGCTGGCCGAATGCCTAATTGAGACTGGGGCGAAATAAGAATGGCCGACAGTTGGATGTTCGCGCCGACTCGGGCCTCTAATAGAACCTACAATAACACGGACAAATCCTTCCGAGTAATCCCCCTTTATGTTATAGTATTCATATAGAAGGTTACCTCTTTTAGTTGCGCGATTGTGAAGTTCAATTAAATATCAGGTTTTAATAACAGTTTTCCTTTTTTTATAATTTCATGAGAATGTAATTACCTACGAGTAATTGTATAAAATATTAATCAAAGTCTTTTTGAGAAGCCGAATATGAAATTCAAATGAATGAAGTACATAGTAATACAATATTATATTATACTTAATTCAGTTTAGACGTATATTACAGGGTGGGGCGCTGACAGGCAAATGAACATTTTAATAACGACTTTGTAAGGATATCACAGAATTTCCGCGTGATGTAGCATGTGACTGTAACTATAGCCGGGGCCATTACCGTGCGATGTTCGCGTTATTTATTAAAATATATATACCAGGGAGAAAATACTATGAACCACAATAACGTAACGCGACCGAAGCCGCGGGCAACAGCTAGATAAAAATACCATCAGGCCGTAAGTATATTAGGGAGTGCGGGTCGCGAATGGCTGTTTAAAAATATCCGAGCGCGTGTCGTCGCGCGGCGGCGGCGTTGCGACGGCGACGTGCCATTATGTATTATTCAGCTTATGTTATTACACCTGCGAGAGCGCCACCCTATTTATTTGTTTCTGTGGAAATTTTCAATCTTCGCGACATTATAGCATTTTTTATAAAGGCTTTTTGTGAGAGGAATAAAGAACAGGTCGCTTGTGAATCCAAACAAATCTCCTTAACATTATATATCTGGTGTGTGAAACCGCTGGGTATTGATCTCCGAGTACCAGCATTAGATATTGTCAGACAAGGGATAAAATTAGCATGTAGCGTGGACTGTTTTTTCTTTTATGTGATATGTATGATTTTTATTCTTACTTTTGTGTGTTTTTCTGAAAACTAAGAAATCTATGCAAACTGACTCATCGCATTGCCGATGTCAACAGTTTACGTGAGTTGTAAACACCACGCTATTTTTTTGTACTTTTCAAGGTTATTTACTGTTATCATCAACAATTTTTTTTATTTCCTCTTAATAAAAAATGCGTGAGTGGTAAAGTCGTTGAAATACATGAATAGACCATAACCTGGATTACCACATAAGCTACACTTTATTACAAATAAAAAAATATTCCATAAAACACTAAATTGCGGGCGGGGCATCGGCCAAGAGGAATCATAAAAATGGCAGGCAACCAAATTAAATAGTAAAGTAAAATATGTGATTTGTCGTTTCTTTAGTATCCTAAATGAACGTTGACATAGAATCAGGCAGTCATAGTAAATCGTTATGGGCCATAAACACACACATTGCAGGAATGGAAAAGGAATAATACGTGTACAGGAATAATATATACTGTCGACCTTCAATGTGGAATAAGGAAGAGTCGATTTGTTGAGACTCCGGCAGTTTACCCGATATTGCCTTTTGAGATACGCCGTCTGACATACTACAAATGCGTGGAGAGTTCCGCTCGGTGTCGGAGTGGGAGGGCTGGCGGTGGACATTCAAATGAGCCGACCCTCTCTGTACTCAGCACAAGCGCCTCACGTGCTGCGGACTTGGAGGCTGATGCATTTTATCATTAACTTGTTCCGATTACTTACACCTTTTATTCCTGGGTAGGCAAAGGCGCATTCGATGTATTCCGTGATATAAGTTGATAGAGTGCGAGTCTATCGACAAATCGGACTTGTTTTTAAGGAATTCATTGGAATTTTTATTATAATTTAGTTGAAGATATGGATAACTTTATTTATTACATTAAAACATGTATTTACTGAAAAATATGTGTATTGACAAAGATACATGCAGTTATGCTTTCTTATTCCGTATTATAATTAAATTCCATGTGAGAATAAAATGATTTTAATGTCGCCACTTAACACGCGCATCTACGAGCGACCGTTTCTCACCATTTGATCGCTTTGTTTAACAACTTACGAATATTGAAATTAAACTAATTTTCGGATTCTATCGCGGTGCTAGTATTTTATTTTCTCCCGACGTTTCGAAGACTTTGCAGCCTTCATGGTCATGAAGGTCATATCACCCACAAGGCGTATGCATCTCAATATGAAGCAAGAGCTTTTTCCTATTTATCTAATAGTAAAAAAAAACAAGAATTTTGAAATAATATAATGAACGTATTATTTTGTTATTTTATCAAAGGAAGAGGAATTATCCGTCCTTTTGTCAATAACAGGGCCGGGTTAAATAGTATATATGTGGCATAGAATCTGATGCAACTGTACATATAAGTTTAAATTACTAAACCTTCAATCACACAACACTGTGTTTAAGACGCCAATCACATTATCATAATATTCATAATCTGTATATAAAGTTAATGATTTTAATTGTAAAGATCTGTTTGTAGATTCCACGTGGATTTGCACAAAGAAATGATAATTAATAAGCGCTTGTGCTCGCTCCTTAATGAACAAGTAATTAGACATGACACGCACAAGCGCATAAAACCTAAAACGGCTCATAAACGCGAACGGTTCGCGCGCGTTTCCGCCTCGAGGCGCTCTCCACGCACGACTCGATTCTTTTATGTTATAATTACGCGTTTATCGCGACAATCGAGGGAGATATGCGATCGTAACTTCACCCGGGTGTCGCTACATCACACGAGCCGCGCAATTTTTTTCTTATTATTTACTTTTAAGGAATAACCAGTTACACATTGAGATTTGTAGACAAATAATAATAAGTTACAAATTATAAAAACTCCCAACACACAAAGTTGTAAGCGTATGAATATTCAATAGCTTTTGTGGTTTAGTGGACGACTAATCTAAAGTTAGTTCGTGGTTCCGCCAAACATTTTCTTCCACTTTAGTTATGGTCGTACTTATATCATACTTATATTAGGAGTGGACTTGGATTATTATATATTGTTGTTTGTATTAGCTGTTATTAGCCGTAGAATGTTTAACAATAATAAGTATGTAGTGATTGCTCTCCATACAACAGGCAAAACGAAGCTTTATTTGATCTTTGTTACGCTAGGAATAAAACAAGAATGACTGAAACACAAATACAATTCTAAATGAACTACCGTAGACTGTATTTGGAGGGCTGACCCCAAATGACATAGGATGAAGGCTGAGAATTCTGAAGTACGTCGCACACAACAATCAACAATGGATTGTTCCGTAGAATGTTAATAAATGTTGCACAGCATCCGTATTCTATTTCCTAGACGTAGGTAATGCGTCTTTTGGGCCGCTAGTAAATAATAAAAGCTCATTGTGGCTCGCTCGGAGAAAGCCACCGGAATATCATATTACGGTGTGACAAAACACTGACAGTGCATTGTGCGGGCTTTTATTATATCTGGTTTCCGATGAAAGCGGCCAGCTTCTATAGCTGAGGCTCGAAGCTATTGTGCGACGCGCCACATCTGGATCATTCGTCTACGGGCTATGGTGCTACGGAACTGCGCGCTACGTGCCGCTACGGGTTCGGTGGAGCGCGTAACTGGGTGCTACGAACTGCGTACTTTAGCCCGACTAGCCGTCGTGAAAGTTAGCGTCTCGCCTTTGTATTGTTCTGTATCAACTCTGCTGAACATCTAGAGTTAGGGTGGAAATTAATTTCTTTGTAGCGAAGAAAATACTCGAGCAATAACGTTTTATAAAAAATACGTTTATATTTATAATAATATTTTAAAAGCCGTTTTATACATTCTTTATACTTTATTTATGTTAGTGGAGGCTACAGTCCATAAGTTAAGTGCATTAGTTCGGATGCCTCACGCGGCCGCGTGCGGTGGTCGCGTAATGAATGTTATTTACATGAATATAGTGTAATTTATGCTATTTTGAAAAAGTTAGGCGAAATAAACATAAAGCGATGAAGTTTTAATTAAACAAGTTACAATGTTTGTATTTAGCATTGCAAAGCGCGTTGCAGCGAAGAGTAGAGCGGGACTCGGGAGGTCGGGAGCAGGCCGCTGGCGACACGGCGCGGGGCTTACAGCCTCCACGTAGTATTACTAAACTTAACAACAAACTTCACCGATTTAACGTTCCAAAAATATTAAATGTTCCCTAGGTGTGAGAAGAATGAACTGTTTAATATCATATTATATGCCACCAACCTAACGCAATCCACAGCGTAGTTTTTTACAACAACAAGTATTCAAAAACATTATCTTAAATTGTATTAAAATAACGTCTTTACGAAGAAAGCACTATAGCCTTGAAGAAAAACTACGCAAACTCTTATAAAATGAAGTATCATTAAAATAAAATATGAAAAATCTACATTAATATTGTGAAGAGGTAAAGTTTGTTAGTTCGTGAGTTTGTTATTAAAGGGGCAATCTCGGGAACTACTTAACTAAATATTTTATTTTGAGTACTTTATCCAGGGAGAAGATTCACGGGTGAAGTGAAACTACAAATAAATTTAAAAGAATTGTAAGTTAGAGTGCCATCCCAATCGAGCAGGCTTACTCGTGCTGTATTGTATTGGATTAGGCGCGACTTTACTTTTATCGAACATCCTCTAAAACAGCTATAATCCTTCAAGTGTACTTACATGTGTTCAGATATATATGTTTTTGCTGGTGGTAGGATATATTTTATATCCGCCCGGATAGCGACCACCGTACACAAGGTTAAAAACCAACATAGTGGCCCAGGTAAGTGTGTCGCGTTCCGAGATCAGCCTATATGTATCCAACAGGGCAGCATAATTGTGTCGACTGCTGAGGGATACTCATCTCTCTACCATCATCAAGTGCAGTGGGGTCTCTTTGGCGGGCACGTATAAAAAAAACACATCTGGATATTTGTTGGAATGTCAAGTGTCAGTGGCTGCACCGCACGCGTCGCACCGCACGCGTCGCACGCCTCGTGTTTCGTGTCGTTTGCACTCGACCACTCACACCGAGGGCGCTTCCAAAATTTAAACCGCTCTCTATTTAAGAGCTTAGTTCAAATTGTGTGTGTTATTTTAATGCTTTGTACTTAATTAACATATATTTTATGCTTGATGGGATAATGGGTGGAGTAAGTGGAATTATTATTGTAACATTACTGGGTTTTCAAATTCTGAATCGTAAAGTACTTCTGGGAACTGCATTGTACTTCCGATCCTATTTGATATAAATTCTATAATATTTAGTTCAATTTCCTTTTGGTTGGATTGCAACAGCGCTTTTTGCAGAATTTATATAACTCGGAAATTATGAGAAAAGTTTGTGTGTTTGGATAATTACTAAAATGCGATATAACTGCTGTATATATTTTGATATAATTTGTTACCTACAATATTTAATTAAGTTATGGATTAACATCATACGAAACCATCCCGCTCGCCTCCGAAGGAGAGGCCGGGTTGAAAATTTAACCTAATCCCCCTGTCCTGTGATATGGGGGTCTTTAACGAAATCCGCCTTGGTATCTCGTGCGTATCATAAGAGACAACGAAATGGGAACTACCGAAAGTCGTGGCAAAGTCATGGAGAATGGTGTGACTCCAAGATGCAGTGCAGCTCTCAGTCACCGTGAAAATGATGGGCCGCAAAGCGGCATTGCGCGGAAACCGGTCTGCCGAATTGGGATGCATCTAAAACCTCCCGGAACTGCGTCATATGCACAGAAGCAGGCAACCGTCGGTTCTAGTCTGTATTTCGGCGTAAAATCGCTAGAGACCACCATTAGATATAATAAAGTGAAACTTTTATTCGGGGAACATTCAACACTATCTGAAGATGCCTCGAGTACAAGCTCTTATTGAATTCATCACGCATGTTTTCATTTTGAAAATGTCATAAATATTTATACAGCGAAGTTTTAGAACTATTCACCGCCAAAAATAGTGGCGTGTCCAGTACCTTTGAACTCATAGAACATTTATTGGCGTGTGATCGAGAGGTGCTCCTGGCGCGCGCCCGGTCCGCTGCACCGGCCTCGATAACACTCGCGTTACACATAAAAACACGATACTTGAACCGAATGAATTTACCAATTTTAGTTTGCATATTAAATTCGCTATAAGCGTACTTTTTCATATTTATTAATCAAATGTTTATTTGGTTTGTTTTGTGCAGTTTGCGACATCAACTAATTAAGAGAAAGCTACGATTTACGTTCGAGTGCTGGAACTAATAAAACAACAACGCTTAACTTTTATGCCTGTTATATTAGGTAAGGTACAGAAAACTTCAGAGGTAAAAACTGATATATTCGATACGATGTATTTTACAAATTGATTATACTCGTAAAATAAAATACACAAAAATAATGTAGTTAAAATGTATAGATACAACAGTGGCGAAGCATCCATACAAGCCGATTCCTACCGGGTTACCTTTTGTAAATTAACTTAAAATAATAAATGAAAAACATAACTATATAATAATTGTATATTCAAACAAGTCATCCTATACTTATTTCATTAAATCAATACTTCAACGATTACGGTACATAGTTCATATTATTATCAATTCGTTAAATCGTAACTCGCGCGCAGTGCTCGCGCCTTATAGTGTTCGAAGTGAACCCGGCCGCGCATAGCTTCCCTCGCGATATTGTTGTCTCTTTCACACGCAGCGCGGTGTCTTTGTCTAATCTTTTGGAAGTGACGTAAAAATACATGTGTGCGTGCGTGTATGTGTAATCAGGGTAACCCGAGAATTTGCGGCTTAATGTTGGGCCACTGGCGCGAATTTTTTTAATAATTTAGAATTTATAATATTAGTCTTTGTGTATAGTGTGGGTTATTAATTTTTGTTGGGCTCTTTTAAATAAGTATCTATGTTCAAAATATGTGATTATTTTTTAAATTTAGAGTTTAGAAATAATGTTTATGTTAGAAGGAAATTTTATGTATTATAATATTTTATTGATTTTAATTTATTGTGAACAGCGTATTACATGTTAACTGTAGAAAAACATATTTCCTCGGCTTACCTTTTGAAAATTTTCACCCTTCGCCACTGAGATACAAAGTCTAAAATATATTCAAGAAATCAAAATAATCGTTTGCGGGATATTTGGATAAACATTATAGTCCCTAATAAGACGACCAAAGGACATTATTCATAAAAAAGCATTCATTAAACGTACCATCCAATAAACATTCCTCAAAACGAGATTTTTTTCAAAATTGCTCGTCATTAGGGACGTTGGCTTCGAATTTATTTTCCGTACATTACACAAAATCAGCACTTTCTATTTTATAAATAAAAACAGCTGAAATACGAAACAAGGTTCTTTTAAATGTGCGTAAACAGTCGGTCGGCGCGGCGGCGCGGCGTGCGGGGCCACCGTCGCAGCGGACTCGGAATTAAATATTTTATACACTTATAATAAAACAATATAGTATACTTATTAAACATAGCTTTGGTTGCGGATTAAATTAATATAATTTTGTAATTAATATAACTTGTTACTCTGAGCCTTTTATATTTCTCTCTTATAGTTATTAGGAACCCCTGAGCATATTTTGATTACATATAATCTTTATTCCGGTGATCTGCTCCCGAGGGAATATTATTTTTAAATATTTTTTTTGAAATAGATAGCTGCGCAGACACCCTTTTAATCTTCTTATGAATAGTTGCAGTAATTTAGGGATTCATACAGGGGAAGACTTCTCACAATGCCGTGACTAACACGAAGTATATTATAAATGTTTCCGAAGCAATACTGAGTTTTAAGGATAATAACATTACAGGCTACTTTTCCGTATTATTATTTTTTTTTAATTCTCCACAATGATTCTTAAGGAATGTATGTGTGTTTAGAATATTAACGCATTAGTTCAGTGTAAAAAAAATAAAGCCCAAGTCCCAACCCTTTGTTACTTAGTCTTATAGTGATCAAAGATTTGCAGCTTAGTATATTTACATTACGTTTTAATGACTGAAACTTAAGTTGAAATGGTCAGTTTTATTATTAAATAAAACTTAAAAAAAATGACGCATGCTCGCTATACACGTGGCCGCAATAAAGGCCGTCGGTAATTTGACGGCGCGCCGGGCCGGGCGGAGCGCGCGGGCCGGACGAACGCTCGCGCTGTGTTCATTTAAACGCCACAACGGCGTCGCCAAATACTCGCGTTTAATTGTCGCCCCGAATACTGTTTGTTCGCATACACTCAGCGTTTATGCTCTATTTAGATAAACCCCTGCATCAGACATGGCGTGGTGGTGTTAGGTAAAAAAAATATTGTTGTATATTATAAATAGTGCTGTGTTTAAAAACTCACGCAAATACCTGAACTCTGGTGACGGATGATTTTCATATTACATAAAATCTTTTTCGCACGCTATTTCGTGGTTTATATTATTTAGGAGCCATAGAAAAAATACCCACCTTACCTAATCATTAATATCACTTTGATTTTATAAATATTTGTCGACGATGGGTTTCAGAGAGTTCGGTCCCACAGCACTCTGAAAGAGATCTAGTAAGCAAAATATGGATATATCAGTGTGCCCTATGTTTTACAGTCGTTTCATTGTCCGCTTCGCCACGAGTCGAACAGTGCACCAATATTTTTTCGCCGAATCCTGCTCGTCTGTGTGCTCTTACGTCACAGGCTGCGGTACACAGTATAGCGAGTACACAGTACCGCAATCGCTTTCACAATTTACACAAACATGAAGTACGTACGACTTACTGACGGTCACCGGTTTACAAATGCAAATATTTGACGCGCCAGCGAGGCGTGACGCGCGGTAATGCCGATTTATAAATGTTTTTATACTGAAATACTTTACGATTGGGACATGAGAGGTGGATGTTGTTTTAGCCAGTCCGTTTATATGCAGCGTTGTTCGATGTACCACAGTTTTATTTTATACTAGCTTTTGCTCGCGGCTCCGCCCGCGTTATAAAATTTTTCAGGCTAAAGTTTTCCATTATAAAAGTAGTAGTTTCCCGGGAGCCTATGTTCTTCCCAGGGTTTCAAACTGTCTCCATACCAAATTTTATCTTAATACGTTGGGTAGTTTTTGAGTTTAAGACGTTCAGGCAAATGGATGCAGCGGGGGACTTTGTTTTATAATATATTTTTTTAGAACTTTTTAAGAGGAATAATCCCGACATACATCATTGTTGCATAACTTTAACCGTTTACGCAGCGCACGCAACGGAAGCTCTCAAAACGAATAAATTGTCCCCGTATTTGTAACGTGTTTCATTACTGCTCCTCTCCTATTGGTCAAAGCGTGATGATATACAGCCTATAGCACCCCACAAATAAAGGGCTATCCAACACAAAACGAATTTTTCAGTTCAAACTGGTAGTTCCTAAGATTAGCCATTACTGCTCCGCTCCTATTGGTCATAGCGTGATGATATATAACTTAGAGCACTCCACGAACAAAGGGCTATCCAACGCAAAAGAATTTTTCAGTTTGGACCGGTAGTTCCAGAGATTAGCCATTGCTGCTCCGCTCCTATTGGGTATAGCGTGATGATATATAGCCTATAGCAATCCACAAATAAAGGGCTATCCAACGCAAAAAGAATTTTTCAGTTTGGACCGATAGTTCCTAAGATTAGTAAACAAATATAATGAGAAAGCTTCGAACTGCTAAGCTATCGGGAGTTACACGTGTCATTGTGAGTCAACCATAAAAGATAGACATATGCTGTTGTGGGATATTTTTTACATAATTTTAAGGAGAACATTTCCGTCATACATGATTTCTATGTAGCTTTAACCATTAAGGTTGCACACGCGACGGAAGCTTAAAAAGTGGAGTAACTTCTCCCGTTTTCCCAACATTTCCCTTCACTGCTCTGCTTTTATTAATTGTAGCGTGATGAAAAGTATACTATAACCAGCACAGGAGTATGAAAAATAATTGTACCAAGTTTCGTTAAAATCCGTCGAGTAGTTTTTGTTTCTATAACGGTTATACAGACAGACAGACAGACAGACAGACAGACAGACAGACAGACAAAAATTTTACTAATTGCATTTTTGGCATCAGTATCGATCCCTAATCACCTCCTGATAGTTATTTTGGAAATATATTTCATGTACAGAATTGACCTCTCTACAGATTTATTATAAGTATAGATATAGATAGACTTATCATCAAAATAAAACACGTTAGACTGAATGTGTTATAAAAAAAAGAATGCGCATGTATGTATTAACGAGATAAAAGCTTTAAAATATGAAATATTTATTTTGGGTACGGCCTTGATAATCTCGAAAACTAAACCGATTTCGATGGTTATTTGTTTGCATCATGTAGCGATAGAAATTTGATTATCAATACCACTATTCCTTTGTTTAGTTATAAATGCAGAGATAACATGACACGAGAGTGGCCGTACTGTTCGCTCAGCTAGGCTCTCATAGTGGCGGGGCCTCGCTCGGCGCTCAGCCGCTCCTACACGAAATATCAATTACAGCGAGCGAGCGTGATCCGAGCCGCGGCAGACGACTCATTACAAACAGCCTACATAACACTATACCGTCTAGCGCAGATACTCGCCAGTGTTCAAGTATCGAAGTCAAATAAACTGGGCACGCCCTTCGGAGGCCTACAGACCTATGGCCGTAGATGTGCTGACCCCGGAAAGAGATAGGTTAGGATAGGTTTTATAGGTTACACTTATGTTTGCTTACAATTAGGACAATTAGTGAATAAAGGTATATTGTCTATTTTAAAAGCTAACGTGAGAAAAAAGTGTGATCTGTCACAAATCTGATTCCATTTTTAAATTTTACAACCAGGTCCAACGGAATGTGCCTCATTAGTATGATACCTACATATGGAATGTGTAGGTGCTATCCAGTATCCTACCTAAAATAATACCAGCTTTAAATTATATACTAGGCTTTTTATACTATTAGAGGGTTTAACAGCAGCTATCGGATGCCAAATAGAAACACTAGTTAGATAAACTGTATTGATAGTTGACGCGGCTTAATTCCGTAATGCATGCAAACGGCATTATCGCCGTTGGATTTGCGCCAGTATTGATAAAATGTAATATTATTATCAAATATTGTGCACACGCAGTCATGTAGAATTGTGTTAGCTATTTATAGTGGACTAAGTATTGTTACCCGCGCGAAAGGCCTTGCACGCTACAAAAATACTTAAATAACTGTAGTGCCATCTGTATGTCGTCAGCGCCGTCTACTTAAAAGTAGCATATATGTTAGGTAATTCAGATAATTGTCTATGGGAGTGCCAGGGGCGTAGAGTGAGATTTTCTTAGAGGAAACACGACATAACATAGGTAGGTACTAATATGCATGCGTTCTGAAAATAGTTTTATTGATTATAAGATTTTACAATTTATTTAAAAGGGATGTATAAAAGGGAAATCGATTACGCGCACTCCCGGAACATGAAGAATCTTGTATACATATATGAACTTTAAAGTAAAAGTAATCTTTACTGACCACGAAAGCGACTGCAAAGGTGACATTTACCATTTTGTAAGAAACCACCACAATCGAGATCTTACTGCCCATATTATCGTAGTCTTACACAAAAATCCACTGTAACAGTAGTTACAAAGCTCCCCATAATAGAATCGAGTTCACCGCTGTCCTATAAGCAATTATCCTCCAAGAATGATTTACAATTTCCCGCAAGAAAATCGCTTAAGCGGCTTAGTGTAGGCCGCCTACTCATTGTAAACGCGCCCCGATAAGTACGTGGGTTGGCGTCGGTTTTTAATTTCCCCCGGGAATCGAACCTTGACGACCGGCGACCGACGCTCCGAGACATTGTTTCTAATGTGGCGCTCGATAACATCAAATAGAAGCAGGAGCTCGGATAAGGGCTGTTTACGCGACTGTCGGTGTTGCTGACGGCATACTCCGCACGGTGCAATATTTGCGATAGTTGTTAAATATGATACTGATTTATATTAGTCGGAATAGGGTTTTGCATTTAAGCTGATGTTGATTGTCATAAATAAATAACCTAAAAGATTGACGAATCGTGTTAGGGTTGCCAATATTTAACGACTATATAAAGTGAGAAGGAGTTTTTTTAGAATATTAATAGTCTATTTGTAGGAAATTCAAACATTAACATTACTTCATCATCATGATTACTTATTCATCCATTCGTTCATAAATACATATATTCATAATCTTACCTTGTTCCAAGTTAGGTAAATGCCCATCCATCCATTGACAACGTGTTCTACCATGAACAATAAAAACACTATAATTACCGTTTATTTTTTTTACTTAGAGTGAGTGCCGCATGTCTGAACACGCCTTTACACTCTGCGAATGAGTATTGTCTAATGTTGAGATCTGTATCAGAGCTCTTAGGAGAGGTTACGTCCAATGTGGATGATAGCGCGCTGAGAATAACGACACTACACCAGTTAACAAGGGACGCCACGTGTTTTTAATTGCTAATGTTTATTTTGCTTAGTGATCCTTTACGTGTATTCAAGGATTTAATCAATGAATATCACATTTATTTTTACAGATGATAACCTTACTAATTTAGACAACTTCGTAAGTTCTTAATAGTTAGATAAATAATAATATATTTAGCGCTGCTGAGTCTGTGGCATTGTTATATACTGACGTTGTTCTGAGGTCCTGGATTCGAATCCCGGGTTGGCTTTTTCTGCTCAGTATCAGCCCGGAGTCTAGAATTTGTGCCTGATATGACGATAGACTCGCCCCCTATCGCATCATGGGACGAAACACACTTGACGAAAAGTGGGTGGCCCGTGTGCGCCTCTGGATACCCCTTCGAGGATAAATTCTTGATGTGTGTGTGTGTGTATTTAGCGCAACTTGAAACATTGTATACAACTCACAGTAAAACGTACATGAAATTCCCTCTTAGAGATATAACAATAATAAAATATCTATAAACGTGTAAACACGAGTGCCTCCTTCGGAATCGGGACATAAGTGTTTGCGCGGGAAGTCGTAAGTCGCACGGCGTCATAATTGATGGATGTGTCAACCCCGGGGCGGTCAAGGCGACAACTGCAGACAACCGCTCCGTCACTTAGCGACCGTGTTACATCAGTGGGGGGACAGCTTTGTTACCAACTAATGAATGCGATACGTGAAACGGATTGGTATTTAATGTGAAATAATTACGTAAAAGATTATAATTGTTTATTTTGTGTGTTCCTCACGTATCTCCATTACATTAGCAATATTAAAGAAACCCAGTGAATATATATTTTTTATTATTTTGAATGACGAGACGAGCTTGCCGTTCGCTTGATGGTAAGCGATACGACTGCCTATAAACAGTTGAAACACCATCCAACACCTTGAATTACCAAATACCAAGTATTGGTTGGTATTCCACTGCGCTCGCCATTTATCCTTATAGTTTCAAGAAATCTTAGTTGATTGTTAAACAATGCAAATAAAATTACGCGTGGATGTAGCCGCAGCTTTAGTAAGCAAATCAATCCACTCAAGTGTCGGACAATTATATTGAGTCGTGCCCATTAAAAGGGTATTTAGGTCGAGGGACACACCAGCCTTGTAAAATATTTGGGAACATAATCTTACTCGTATTTTAATGGGCTTTATCCTACAGAGTTTATAATTGCTTTGCATATTATGTAATATAAGGTTATTGCGTCGGACTGATATTACAATAACCGGAAAAATTAGGACGACATTAACACATAATGTTATTTATATTACACCGTAGTCTTATACCTAAATTAAAGGAGTATATCCCTCACTTTAATGCTGCCATTATTTCGGAGCTGGAAGTTATTTTTAAGTGAGTAAGCTGCGTGTATTACGCGAACAATGCGGAAGATAGAAGCGGCGCCCATATATCAGCGCGCGCGGTGTTCGCGCTCACACAGATGTCGTGTCGCGTTGACGATGGCCGGGAGAATTTAGAGTGGAAAATCATTTATTCATGGAACATAATATATTAAATTATTATCTATAATTCACATTGGTAATTGACAAACCAGAACATAGCAATGCTGTTTACGTTTGGAGGCAGAAATAGAATTATTTCTATATATCTAGGGAGACTAGATCATCCGTATTTTTAACTTACGTAATGTTACGATAACAAATATGAGCGATACGGGACCGTTTGTGCGGACAAAACAAGGGCCGGAGTGTCGTAAAGTGCAGCCGTGGTCCACAAATAGCTGTCCCCATAAATATTTGACGCGTTTGGCTTGGACGCCGCCCAGCCACAGCGCGGTGGTCGACGTCTCTCTATACAACACAACCTACACAGACTTGAAGTGTATTCACAAGGTGTGTAACAGAAATTATTATTAAGCCCATATTTCAACTATGTACCTAGTACTAATTATTGAACTATTATGGTACATAATAGTATCCGTATACTTTGTGAGGTTCTGGAATCGTATTCTAAAAAATAGATACGTGTAGTAGTACATGTTATAACAGGCAATTTGCATCTCTGACTACCATTCCGGAGGTAAAGGCGTAAACTTACATGGAAAGGATCTCTATACGACCTCTCATGATATAGGGCAGCTCGTATAGGTGCAGTGTGCATGTCGGTCGGAACACGCGGGACGAGCGTGTGAACCCGGGCCGCTGCGCGCCGTGTTATTAGCTACGGATTGGAACGGGTGCTGTGCGGTGTCACTGTCGGCGGGGTGACTACTCTTTATTTCGATTCTTGGCTCCTATACAAGTTATTTAATCAGATTTTTAAACAAATCTGTGCCGTATAAGTGGCGCAAGAAATTGCAACAGTATTTATGGGACCTTTGTAGCGGGAAGGCTTTTCACGCGAGCGAGTCCGCGAGCATCACCACATTGAAAAACTTGGTTCGTATCTCAAACACAACAATGTTATAAACAGTATTCTTATGCACAGTGTTGCCATACCAATTCACGAGTTCCAAATCTGTAGCAAGCGTGTCGCGACAGCGAGCGCCGCACGCGCGTGCCGAGCCGCCTCTTGTTGCTCGCACCTCGCCTCTCTCAAAGCCGCTTCGGTGCAAGTTTCCCCGAGTTGAATTTCCTCTCGTATGTTGGAGGTGCTCGCGGTACATTGCGTTGACATAACGTTGATCGAATACGTTTCGACGTTTTTATCAAGATCCGTTTAGAACACGCGCCGCGTTCCTTCATTTTGGATTAAGGTTATTATAGATTGATATGTTTTTATCCGCGGATTTATCTCCTTGTTTTTGTGTGTATTCCGCGGCGTAGTACTACATTGCATTGTTGTGTAAGGTAAAGGAATTATGTCTCTCAGCCCGAATGCAAACAAAACAGTTATATTAGGCGTTGTTTTCTTAAGATTATTTCTAGGATTCAGCGCGATGGTATTGAACCTACAGTACAATCCTTATGTTTATGGATCAATAAGATATTTCATTTGTTTTGAAAGTCGGCAGATGTAAGCCGACCTGCCTCAATGGTGTTAAGTAACCGCATACAATATACGGAAATACGAACATTGTCTCGAAGTGAATACTTGAGGTTTACAATGTCTAAACTTGGAAATCTCCGAAACCTACTTTTACTATTTTAGCGAAATAATACAATATCGTTGATGGATCAGATTTATAAGATTACCTAACTTGTATTATTATTTTAACAGAAGTAAAACAAAAAATATTTAATACTTATAGTACCTGCTTAAAATGAACGTAGTAGTTATTAACCGTCCATGAATGTAGTACATTATCAATTAAGAAATCTTTTGTACAAATAAATTTATATGTGTTTCGCTCAGCCTTACTTAAGGCGAAGTTTTAGTTGTTTTTGTAGACCTTTGGCTTACTTATTAATACAGATATAATGACAAAAATATGCAAGCTATCTGCCCAAAGTTATGAGATGAAGTGTAGACGTCACGCGCAGACATCGACCTCAGAAACTGGCCTCTGAACGATTATCAACTTTATTTTTTACATAAAAATAGCCGGCATAATTATAAAACATTCTGCCACGCAAATTAAAAATTGATGAATAAAAATGAAAAATAATTATCAGTACGCATAATGAATAAGCTGGAGATTTCGAGTATCATGATAGGCAAGGAGATTACAATTTATATTGAATGTGATAATTACAAACATACATAGACAAACATTAAGCTTTTTTCCCCAGAGGGCTAGACAAATGCCACCAGAGCAACCAATTCTCATCTGTGTGTCAGTCGTATGAACACACAGACGAAAAGTGGTTCTTTCCAGCCAGCCCGAGCTGGCTTCTTTGTTTACTTTATAGTCTTTCATTTATTTAATGTTTAATATAAAATGGCTTTAGTTATATAAGCGACTTTATTTAAGTAATAATTGAATATTCTCACATACTTATTATAAGCGCAACTATGTTTGCCTACGTGATGAATAAAGCATTTTAATTTATTTATTTATGATGTAATAAGAGGCGAGTCTATCGCCATATCTACATAAACTCTAGAATCTGGGTTGATAGTGAACAAAAGTTATGTCGCATGGCGCACGCAATACAACTACGCCACCGAGGCAGAATGATGATTACAGATTATCTATACTTATAATAAATCTGTAGAGAGGTCAATTCTGTACATGAAATATATTTCCAAAATAACTATCAGGGGGTGATTAGGGATCGATACTGATGCCAAAAATGCAATTAGTAAAATTTTTGTCTGTCTGTCTGTCTGTCTGTCTGTATAACCGTTATAGAAACAAAAACTACTCGACGGATTTTAACGAAACTTGGTACAATTATTTGTCATACTCCTGTGCTGGTTATAGTATACTTTTCATCACGCTACAATTAATAGGAGCAGAGCAGTGAAGGGAAATGTTGGGAAAACGGGAGAAGTTACTCCATTTTTAAGCTTCCGTCGCGTGTGCAACCTTAATGGTTAAAGCTACGCAGAAATCATGTATGACGGAAATGTTCTCCTTAAAATTATGTAAAAAATATCCCACGACAGCATATTTCTATCTTTTATGGTTGACTCACAATAACACGTGTAACTCCCGATAGCTTAGCAGTTCGAAGCTTTCTCATTATATTTGTCTACTCTTACTTTTATAACACTCTCAGTCATCCCTAATTTAAATAGTTAACATTATTAAATATTCCATAAAAAAGAATCATAGAAATCGGTATAGAAACACCAAAGTTATACATGAAATAGGTACGCTAATAATAAGCCATCACGCGTGAATACTGAATCATGCTATAAGCTTCCTTCGATTTCACCAGGATCCCATCACCAGACCCTGACCGGACAATCGGACCACCTGCATACCACCATACATTAAAAAAACATCCCGACAAATTGAGCACCTCCTCCATTTTTGAAGTCCGAAATCCACGCGGGCGACGCTGCGAGCGGAAGCTAGTTCATAATATAATGGTACTTGTAATCTTTGACGGCCTTTCTTACTGCAATCTACGTAGAATAGACTAATTTGAGATTTTCAATTAAAACTGATTAATATTTTATTTGATTACTAAACACCATATTTTACTCATTTGAATTTTCACCACCACAACAACACCAAATTACTATCAACATGTGAGAACTCCGGAGTGTTTGTTAGTACGTGACTCCGCACCCGAATGTTTCCAAACATGTTTCGCGTATAGTGGGCACCCTCTTATCGGGTAGTTTTTATCCCAAAAAAGGTCCCAGGATATATATTTTTTATAAAAGAATGCAAATGAGTGAGCCACCTGATGGTAAGTGATCCGCTTTGTACAATGTAGAAGAATTGAGGATGTCACGGTCTATGCAGTTCAGCTTGTAAACTGAGAGGTTGCGTGTTCAATTCCCGCGCTACCACAATATGCAATCGTACCAACCGTAAAGATTCTTTGAGTTTTGATTTTGCGAAAGCAGTCTTGCATTCTATAGTAACAATGACGTACTTTATATCAATAAGAACTAAGTACATTATGGGGTGCAATGATTAAATGTATAAATGTAAATTCTTTTGTAAATGTTAACTTTACAATGACCTATAGGTTGAGCCGCGGCAATCTCCCTCATTACATATGAAACAATAGCGATTAAATGTAAATATTTTAAGCCGCGATTGTGCCCGGCTTAATGACGATCACGTATCTCGTCTCCTGAATAAATACAGCTCCATTTCCGCGTGCAGGTTTCATTAAAAAAACGTTTAAATTGTGGCGGATATTTGTACGCGCCATTATTGTAATAATTAGGTCGTGAAGGGCATGAGATACCAGGTTTAATTACGCGGGTCAGTGAGATTTTATATGAGATATTGATTCCAAAAATACATCACCTATCTTACCTTGGTATTTGAATTAACCATTAGTGTTAGTGGCCCTAACTACTTTGATGTTAGGAATATACCATGTGTTGTTGGGATATATAATATGTTTATATACATATTATGCTCACTTCTCTTGTGGTTAATCAAGGTCCTCGACCTCGATTAGCTGTACGTCGAGCACGGACTCCTGCGGGGGCTGCGGTGTACCCCGCGCCCTTACAAAGGAGGGAGCATTTTTCCGTCAAAGAAAAGCACATTCAAAGGAGATACCCTCGGATTCCCTTTTTGCCCCCTGTGTTTCATTCAGGATAAGTAACTACGGTTAGAGTTCTTAGGTCTTACCTATGACCTATATAAGGTAGATAGATGTTTTTCCGCCTTCGTAGCGCTGAGGAACGAGAAGTTTTTGGTTCGATTTCCACGTAGAGCATGTTTTGATTTCTAACCAGATTTGCTTGTGACTGGATTCACACAGGGAGTAGACATTAGGCTAGAGACGGACTGTAAAATCTTAAACGAATCATTGAATCAGCATGCTTGAAAAATCTGTTGTTACCCTGCATTCGAGTAAGATAACATTAGGTGTGGTTATTTACGCCCGAAATTAATAACCAATCCTAATCCAATGTATGCCATCTAACGCCCGAAATTAATAATGTATCTACTATCCAAGACTGAAACCTATCTTAGATTGCCGACTATCTTTCGATTGGTCTCCTATCGGCATGCCAATATCTTAACTCGCCTATCCTTGCTTGCCTTCATCGATAGATCGCTGGCAATCCTTTCCAGATGCGTTCCCTCCTGACCATTCCATTTTATGCAGAATATTCCATTCGTAAAAAATACTTTTGTATTTTCCACAGAAACTATTCGTTTCAATATTTGCCTAATTGCGAAAAATAAGACTTGGAGTAATAAAAAATATTTTATGTATTTTAGCCCTCAAAAGAAATAATTTATTATTAGTAATTGTCTTATTTTAGATACAAACTTTTAATTAGTTTCAAAATGGAACGTGAGTAATGTGGTTGCTAACATATTTTGACACTGAAGTTTAATAACATTGTTCATAATATATTAATAAATCTTTAAAGGAAGGTTTTTAGTATGAAGTACGCAGTAAAATCGGTGCCATATAATAATAATTGGACTCTGTACACATTATCCAGTGTTATGGAACAAATTACAATTCCGTTATACATAATTGTTGCATAACTTTAACCGTTTATGCAGCGCACGCAACGGAAGCTCTCAAAAGTAATCAATTTTAGCCGTTTTTGGTCCCATTGGTCATAGTGTGATGATATACCTTATAATAGCCATCCTCAATAAATGGGCTATCCAACACTACAAGAATTTTCAATTCGAACCGGAAGTTCCTGAGACCAGCGCGTTCAAACGAACATACTCTTCAGCTTTATATAATAGTATAGATAATGTATGGAAATTTTGCCTGTTTCTATGTTTTAACTTTCAACTAATAAAACTATGTTAATTTGTAATTATTATTTTGAATTACAAATGTAGATAAGCAATAAAATAAATAGCAGTGATTGTAAAGGTATTTTATTTTACTAAGTAAAGAAGTTATTTGTTAATGCTGTTCTTTCTCCAACATCTTGATTCTCTATATTGTTCTCATAATTAATAATATCAGCAGTTGATAACTCCACTTCGGTTGGAATTTCCTCTAGCCTGTGATTCCGACAAATATTGTGCAAAACTGCAGTTGCAATTATTATTGTTTGAACTTTAAGTAAAGATAAACACAATGTCAATGCAATCACAGGAAGCGACGTTTCCATGTACCAAATGTCCTGAAAAGATAATATAAATATTTCCTATTCCTCAGCAAAAGTTGATGGAATGGAGAAACACCATAGTTCCTGAAAAACGACGCAATTGCCCTTGTTAGTACCTATCTAATAGTTCAGTAGGTACGGTATTGTTTATAAATAATGTCAAAAATTATTTACCTTGTACATAGAAGTAACACGAATATACGAGATCAGTTTAACTAACACTGATTGGCAAGCAGATTTCGAAAGCCTAATCTAAACGTGAAATCAAACTCATCCAGGGTCTGCATGTAATTAACTCTTTTCATTACCCGTGATGAAGCGCGACTTTCAGTTTCGCTATCAGTATCGCTAGTCCCTCCAAATCACTGTCGTCACTGTCACTAGAGAATATGGATATTTCCATTGCCTTTTCGTTTCCTTAAAATCAGTGTAAGCGATATTCAAAACATATGGAGTAAACTGAGGAATTGGTCCGATTGGAAAATGCGATTGTTTACAACAATCAAATCAAATGTCAAAACGGGTAGATAGAGTATTGGCAAGCGTAAACTGTCATTTTCAAACAGAGGGTAATCTATGACTGAAATCCGTCCTCTCAAAGATCGATTATTGTTAGAGATAGCTTACTCAATCTATGGATTGGTTATTGGCATGCTTTATCCATAAAAACGAATGAATTATCAATCTTAGATGGCATACATTGGATTAGGATTGGTTATTAATTTCGGGCGTAAGATTGATAATTCATTCGTTTTTATGGATAAACCATGCCAATAACCAATCCATAGATTCAGTAAGCTATCTCTAGCAATAATCGATCTTTGAGAGGACGGATTACAGATCATAGATTACCCTCTGTTTGAAAATGACAGTTTACGCTTGCCAATACTCTATCTACCCGTTTTGACATTTGATTTGATTGTTGTAAACAATCGCATTTTCCAATCGGACCAATTCCTCATTTTACTCAATATGTTTTGAATATCGCTTACACTGGTTTTAAGGGAAACGAAAAGGCAATGGAAATATCCATATTCTCTAGTGACAGTGACGACAGTGATTTGGAGGGACTAGCGATACTGATAGCGAAACTGAAAGTCGCGCTTCATCACGGGTAATGAAAAGAGTTAACTACATGCAGACCCTAGATGAGTTTGATTTCACGTTTGGATTAGGCTTTCGACATCTGCTTGCCAATCATTGTTAGTTAAACTGATCTCGTATATTCGTGTTACTTCTATGTACAAGGTAAATAATTTTTGACATTATTTACAAAAAATACCGTACCTACCGAACTATTAGATAGGTACTAACAAGGGGCTATGGTGTTTCTCCATTCCATCAACTTTTGCTGAGGAATAGGAAATATTTATATTATCTTTTTCAGGACATTTGGTACATGGAAACGTCGCTTCCCTGTGATTGCATTGACATTGCGTTTATCTTTACCTAAAGTTCAAACAATAATAATTGCAACTGCAGTTTTGCACAATATTTGTCGGAATCACAGGCTAGAGGAAATTGCAACCCAAGTGGAATTATCAACTGCTGATATTATTAATTATGAGAACAATATAGAGAATCAAGATGTTGGAGAAAGAACAGCATTAACAAATAACTTCTTTACTTAGTAAAATAAAATACCTTTACAATCACTGCTATTTATTTTATTGCTTATCTACATTTGTAATTCAAAATAATAATTACAAATTAACATAGTTTTATTAGTTGAAAGTTAAAACATAGAAACAGGCAAAATTCCCATACATTATCTATACTATTATATAAAGCTGAAGAGTATGTTCGTTTGAACCAATGACCGCGCTGGTCTCAGGAACTTCCGGTTCGAATTGAAAAATTCTTGTAGTGTTGGATAGCTCATTTATTGAGGATGGCTATTATAGGGTATATGTATATTATCACACTATGACCAATGGGACCAAAAACGGCTAAAATTGATTACTTTTGAGAGCTTCCGTTGCGTGCGCTGCATAAACGGTTAAAGTTATGCAACAATTATGTATAACGGAATTGTAATTTGTTCCATAACACTGGATAATGTGTACAGAGTCCAATTATTATTATATGGCACCAAGTTTACTGCGTACTTCATACTAAAAACTAAATCCCTTAAAGATTTATTAATATATTATGAACAATGTTATTAAACTTCAGTGTCAAAATATGTCAGCAACCACATTACTCACGTTCCATTTTGAAACTAATTAAAAAGTTTGTATCTTAAATATGACATGTACTAATTATTAATTATTTCTTTTGAGGGCTAAAATACATAAAATATTTTTTTATTACTCCAAGTCGCAATTAGGCAAATATTGAAACGAATAGTTTGTATGGAAAATACAAAAGTATTTTTTACGAATGGAATATTCTGCATAAAATGGAATGGTCAGGAGGGAACGCATCTGGAAAGGATTGCCAGCGATCTATCGTTGAAGGCAAGCAAGGATAGGCGAGTTAGGATATTGGCATGCCGATAGGAGACCAATCGAAAGATAGTCGGCAATCTAAGATAGGTTTCTGTCTTGGATAGTAGATACATTATTAATTTCGGGCGTTAGTTGATTACAATTATTTAGTTGGAAATGTAATGATGCTGGTGGTAGGTTATATTTTATATCTGCCCAGCGACCACAGGACACAAGGTGTTAAAACCCGCCATAGTGGCCCACGTTCCGGGATCAGCCTGTGTATATCCGGTTCCAACAGGCTGGCATAATTGTGTCGACTGCCGACGCGTAATCATCTCTCGTCAGTCGAAATTGTATTGGACCCCACTCCACCTTTCATCAGGTGCAGTGAGTCACCTTGCTGTGTTAGTATAAGAAAAATGTAGTTTGAAATATAATAAACGCTGTTTTAAAATCATGTGCGATCTTCTTTCCGAGGTATAGAAACAGAAATGAGAATTATTAGTGGATCAACAATTTATTGCTGTGGCTTATAACATTATTACAAGCATTCATACAACAACTGGATCCCTCATTCAGCTCCCATCAGATGTCACTACCAATACGCGTGTATGCCAAATGTTGACATAAATGGCTGCTTATTGAGCCGTGTGTCGCCTCGTGTCGCACCTAATTACGACGCCACAGCCGCGCCACAGTCACGCCACAGACGTCACTGCAATGTGTCTATTCGGCTTGTTATTTTAATGAGCGTGCTTCAATATGCCTGAGAAAATTTAGTACATTACCAATAGTCACAAAAATAGGTACGCACGGAAATCTGTACTTATATGTTTGCATTATTTAGAATCACCAATCCGATACCGAGAAACAAAATAAGTCAAATGGGCGGTTAGTTAAGCTAATGATTAACATAATATGTTAACCATGTTGGTTTGTTTTTGTGTTACGGTGTAACAGCATTTTGATGTTATAGAGTTAAATATCGACTTACGATAAGTAAATAATAGTGATTATGTATATTCTTCTTAATCGCTCCCCCATTACTGAGGGTCGTGTCTCCTTCTACGTTTCGAAAACTGTTTCCAGTTGATACGATCCGTCGCCTGATGAAGGGTGGAGCTGATGGGGATTTCCAGCCGTTCGGAGATCTGGTCCGACCATCTCTTCGGTTGCGGCCCCTAGGTCTTTTTCCCTCGGTCTTTATTATGTATCTACTATTAGACAATTAGTTACTTAATTTTCATTAAAATAAAACTGTTCTTCTTGCGCTCTTTATATAAAATGTAAGATGTATTTCCTTTCATTTCTAAAGTTATCACATTTTATAATATATTCAAACAAAAGTAAATAATTAATTTATAAATAATAAAATCTAATGCTTTCCTTTGTGAAAACAGAACTTCAATTATACTCACAACTGCTGAACATTTATTATTTGACTTGGTAGATACAATAGGGGACCGGACAGGTATTACCAAAAAATCTGAAATTCAGTATAAAGTAAAGTTTGTAATATTAAAATTTTTATCTCATATTTGTTTTTGTAAAAGAGTTGTGATTTGTATTTTTAAATCAATAAATAAAATACAATAATTATAATATTTTTAGTCTATTCTTTACGGCAAATGAAACACCAATCACGGCGCATGACGTCACACGTGGGTAAAATGTAAACAAACAGACGTCATCTGGATGTCATACCGCGTTGTGTTATTTTAATGCTTTAAAGGTGTTTTTTGACAGAACTGCTCTAATAATTATTATTAATTTATACGGGACGTTGTTACTATCTTCCAGCTTAACGTTTACAGATTGTTTAATCGTTAATCATAATGGACCGCAAAAAATATCGTTGGTGCGTCGTACCTGAATGTAATAATACTTCTATATCTTTACCAAACAAATTATTTATTGATGTACCACGAAAAGCAGATATACGAATAAAGTGGTTGCACTTAGCAAGACGAACCTACGACGGAATGTCTGCAGACTTGCCGATTTAGTTCTGTGAGGATCACTTTGATGTAAGTAAATAAAAAATAGTGTTTCGGTTTAAAATAAATCGATGAATATTTCAATTAATTAAATCATTTGTACACCCAGGGAGGTTATGGTTATGAGATGTATTTATTTATGTTTTAGCTGCCACATGATATGGAATAGAATATTTATTTATATAGAATTCTGGTTGTTACACAGTAACCTGAGATTGCCTGAGATTAGCACGGTCTATGCAGTGTTGCCAGATCATAATTTCTCTTTACCCCAGGATTATTTGGAATTTAAAATTTTACCCTTAAACCAATCATAAATAATTCGGTACTTTTTTTTCTATATCCTTATCTATGCAGACGCCACTTCTTTCTTCACTTCCACTTCAATAATTATTAAATTAATTATCTCATTTTATTAGGAATAACTAGCTGTACACGAAAATTGTATTGAATAAAAAATTATAATTGTTTCATGGCCTACAATTTTTGTAGGAAACATCTTTCTCTAAGCTCAATATTTATTACAATACCGTGAAACAATAGCTTTAATACCTTAACTCGTAGAATTACCCCAAAAATTACCATAAAAAATACCCTGCTGATTCAGTTTTACCCTAAATCTAGGGTAAATAACCCTAGTCTGGCATTATTGAATCACTGTTCAAATGACAAGACTTGTCAAGTTGCTTTATCCACGTATGACGTCACACGAGACGAAATGACATAATGTGGGATTTGCGCGGGAATTATAGCTATTTAACATTTAGGCATGGTTTTATGTACTTTTTAAGCTTTATTTGTGCAAAATACTATTTTTCTTGGCTATTTATATCCACAATGATCAATTTAAAACACCTTCTGAAAATTTGTCCGGTCCCCTATTAGACAATAATCAGTATCGACATCGTTGAGCTTTCCCCAAAACACGGATATCACGTATCGAGGAAAACTGCGAACTCCCGCGGAATAAGATAATTGGAGCCATTAGAATTCTTAACAAGTTTAATTAAACTAAATGAGATTGCTATGAGCGTAAAAACTTCTGTGTTTTACAATAAAATGGGGAATGTTGGTATATTACAATTAAATAGTAGTTCTGGTTTTTGCCGCGTGATGTCATTAAACATTCGACAATTCTTTTTTGCTTCCTAAAAGATTTGTAGTCTATTGAAAAACTGATACAATCATAATTTATAAAGGTAAATCCTATCTAAAACACAAGCACCTAATCAATAAAAATCACTGGAAACCACTCTCGTGATCCATCGTCGTGTAGTTGAGGCTTTGTTTTCCCACGTTGTGTCGTGTAGTGTGCGCGATAAACTAGGATTTGGCGCGCGAGGTAAGCCAGCGCTAAGTAGGATTACGGTGCGCAACACTTGCGCCTCACCGGGACATGTGTATGAGGAGCGTGCCTTAAGACCCTTCCCACACGGCTGCATCAACCATTTTATTTATAAAGTCGGATGAGACTAGCAAGCCGCTCTCCTGATAGAAAGACCCTTATGCCGTAGCTTTATATAGAGCCTAGTATTGCAAAGCAAATATAATACGTCACCCTGATGTGTAGATAGATACTAATGAAACCACTTAAGGCACATAAAAAAACCCCAAAAATAGTTATATGATCACTGTTCTTGTGTATGGCAACAGAAGTAGGTTATGGGAACTGTGGGTAGATTTGCTAACCTTTAACAAACTAGTGATTAGGATGAAAGGAGAGAGATATTTAAAGGATTTTCGCTTTTTCACTGAATGCATGTATCACGACATCAATAAACTTTATTTTGTGTGAACCTGAATGGTGCCAGTGGAGTCAGCCCAAGCTATACAACTACCAGTGATGTTTAACAGGCGATAATGTGGATAGGAGGAACCATGCGGTCTTTCAGTGCATCAAAATCGCAAAATTGTCGCTCACGACGCATTCAGTGGCAACGGTAGTTAAGTCAGGAGACTTGATAAGTCTGTCTGTAATTTGACCACTATTCACACGAGATGAATACGTGGTTATGTAAAAGCAGAATTATCTCGTGCTTGTGTAGTAGTTACAAAACATTTTGTGTTTTTTTACATTAAAGATGTGAAATACCAATAAATTTCTTGGCTACAATCCCGTCTATGTTTTGTGCTTGCCTTCCCATGGCATAATTTTATGTTAATATTATATATATATAAAAATGAATCCCTATTTCCCTCGGTTACGTCATCACGCGTGAACGGTTGGAACGATTTCACTATTTTTTTTGTTGTGTTTGTTATTATCAGGAGAAGGATTTTATGAAAGAAAAAAATAAGGAAGTTGAGCGGAACGTTAGAAAATTTAAGAAAAGTTAATTTCGGCGATTGACAGAATGCGCGCTGCAAAGTCATAGTTAAGACGGGAAAACATCTGTCGGGTCAGCTAGTTACTAATAAATATTTCATAATTAAAGTACTAGGTTAGGTTAGGTACGCAATTTTTTTGTACTGATGAATGTTGGACATTGAAATAAAACAATATTTTTTAATTTTAAACTTTATAATATATTTAATGGACTACAGTAAGTCAAGTATAATAGTTTCTACACAGCACATATCCATCTACCTAAACATATCTCTTTACTAAAGAAACATTATCTACCTTCCAAATGCTTTCAAAATCCTCACACCTTTAAACATTTACTATTTTCAACTAGTGCTAAAGAAATCATGTATTCTTGATTTTCACAATAAAACCCATTTGTAGCGCCAACAGGTCGTTACAGAGGTCCGGCGTTCACATAAACGACAGCGAGTTTTCCCGCGCCTCGAGTCTCGAGTCTTGAAACAAGCTCCCTACAGCGCCTCCGGGAATGGTCCCAAACTTACGAAAGGGTTAATGCTTGTATCATTTTTTGTCGATTGAGAATTTTTAACATCAGTTGGGAGATTTTTGTTGCCTAAATGTGGACTTTAAGTGTTGTAAAATAAGATAGATACATAGATAGGATCCACAAGGTTAGAGTACGGGCGTTAAGTTCAATTTTGCAGTTCTTTTTTGTATGACTGTCAAACATGTAATCCCGTTTACAATAGAAAACGGGAAACGAAGGCTATTTCAGTTTCCATCCCTTAAAATTCGGCATCGCATGCATGATTAATTTGGTATTGATTGGAGCGGGGGCGATAGCTTGCAATCACAGTACTGACCCACATGAAGATCGTGATTACGTGGCTGACCTTTATGGATGGAAATGAGAAGATAGGGGGGTAATTACTTAAAATTCGAGCAACAGTTTAGCAGTCGTTTTTTTATTAAACAATCTTTATTTCAACCTTCGATCATATCCCCAGAATAAACTAATCGAAATAAGTAATTTGTGTAAGGATCAAAAAAAAATTTTTTTCTGAGTGGTCTAATTTCGTGATGCATCGAAAAAAGTGATTGTGATCGTTCTAAGGCCTCGAACACTTTTGTATGACATGGAATTTATAAAGCTTCCATCGTACGTTTTTATTGTAGTGAACATAAATGCTTAATTGTTATGGCAATGTCATGTGTTAGTACCTGTTTAGTGTATAGCTTTTAGTCTCCGGGAAGTTAACGAGCAGCGATAACTTGCGGCTTTGTCACCTTGCTGTAGTTTATTAGAGAGATTAGCAGCGAGTAATCTTGACTGATAGCGCAGTGATGTAGGTAGATATAGCGCGTAGCTTCCAGTATGATTTCAGGTGGTAGGTAACATTCTTGGCTTAAGTCAAGAGGTTATTGCCTTCTGAAATAAGAGATCTTGACGCTCGTATTATTTTAGAAAGAACGAAATATTATTATCTTTATTTGAGTTATATGAATAAAAATTTTACAATTAATATTTCCTTCTTAACTCTACAAGTCAGCAATACATATTTATTACTTTTTAATTACATGAGCTTGCTACGGTGGCGTCGTTGTATTGCGTGCCTGGTGGGACACTCTAGGGTTTGAAGCCCGGGTCGGGCTGGGTTATTGGGTTTTTCTGCTCAGTATCACCTCGGAGTTTAAAATTTATGCCCGTTATGGCGATAGACTCCCTCCTATCATATTATAGAATGGAACACACAGGCGAAAAATTGGTGCCCAGGTACCTTTGCCTATCTTTTCAGAGATAAAGGCGTGGCGTGTGTGTTTTTCTACCAACAAAGTCTATATCTTGCATACAGTTAACGAACCAACGATACAACGAAATTGATACAGAGTTGTATAAGATACTTTGCGGAATAGAATCCTCGGGAGGAAGCTAAGCAGATTAGATAGGCGCGGGAACAAAGCCATACGAGGCGCCGAATATTGTAACTTTCCTCCGCACATAATAATAACAATAACGATATACACCTTCCTGGGAACGGCCTTCCTTCATAATGTTTTACTGCACATCTTCAAACGATGTGTTGTCGTTCATGATACCTAACGACTTTATTGTGTATGGACTTTCTAGATTGCCTATGTGGTAATCAGATTGTTGTTAATTGTATCTTAAAACAGTAGGTTTGCTCATTTCGATGGTCTCTCGTATGCGAGACCGTTTGAGTCGGTAAATACCACGGCTTTTTGTAAATACAAACAGGTTGGTAATACAAATGTATTATCAAGCTGTCTTAGTCCAGGAAACAGTTAATCCACTCATAACTGCTTATACGATAAGTGTTCCATTTGCTCGTTCGTACACATTTTAACTTTTATAAAAAGTCTAAAAACTTCCTTAATTTACTTCTACCAAAGACTTAACTCGGTTTCGTACAATTTTAAAAACATTCTCGATATAAACACCTGGGAATTACTCCGCATATTGACCGAATCTCTCCCAAGTCAAACTTTATCAACTTCAAAGTCAGTTTACCTTTAACATAATATCTGATCGTAAAACTGTACCTCGGAGAATTTATAACATCCACGCAGAATGAGATCGCGGGTTATATTGTGTTTTTCCATTATAGCCGGCAGTTTCACTAACGATTATGTTATCTTCGTCCGCTGCGAGCAGAGCATGAGTTACTGTTAAAGTTACCTACCTGCCGCTAGTTCCCTTAATTGTTTTTTATCTCGTGGAAAATGCAAAAGATATGAGAGGGAACTCTCGAAGTTCCAGTGAATTGCGGAGGGAGCAAAAATTAATTTGGGAAGAATATAATAGACTAACAAGAGCGGAACGTTTACGGAAATTGGGCCGAAAGACCTGAAGTGTTTGCATAAAATATGTTGTGGAATTATCGGAGAGCGGTTTGTGACTCCTGGACATGTTTCTTGTGGAAAAGTTGGGTGTGGTCACTAAGTTACGTGGAGTTATACTTTCTGCGATCCATCTTTCTTATTTTAAAGAAACAAACGAGTGGTTGTGAGTATAGTACTAGAATAAGACCTTTTATTGATTACGGCCGTTAGTGTGAAGGTTGGTACTTACTTAATTGTATCCAATATTTTTTTATATTACTTTGAAATGAATTAATATTATTTCACAATAATTAGATATCAAGTATTTTAATACAAAAGAATACGTACAGAATTCCTAATCTTATTAGAAGTACACCTGATTATAATTAGCGCTAATCTAATCCACAGATCACATCGCGATAATAAACCTTTAATTAGCAAGGGCTAGAACCACAAAAATATGAATTAATTAATTTTGACAAAGCCTAAGGGTGGCGTGGAGTCGGGAGTCGACCACGTCGGGGACAATTTGCAAATTAATAAACGCGAGTTTGGTGCGATGTTAATTAAATTATTTTATACACACCACAGTATCAACCGCTGTTCTGAGCGCTGTCGTCTCTAATTAGCCACGGCACTACGCAGATCTCTGCTGTGCGAGCCTGTCTGGGAAGGTCTGTTTATTCTATTTTTGCCGCCAAGCTGTTGTAAACACTATTGTATTCTAGTTCAGCATTATAATAATAATAATAATAACAGCCCTGTATTATATACTTGCCCACTGCTGAGCACGGGCCTCCTCTACTACTGAGAGGGATTAGGCCTTAGTCCACCACGCTAGCCTAGTGCGGATTGGTAGACTTCACACACCTTCGAAATTCCTATAGAGAACTTCTCAGATGTGCAGGTTTCCTCACGATGTTTTCCTTCACCGTTAAAGCGAACGATAAATTCACAAAGAATACACACATGATTTTTTAGAAAAGTCAGAGGTGTGTGCCCTTGGGATTTGAACCTGCGGACATTCGTCTCGGCAGTCCGTTCCACACCCAACTAGGCTATCGCCGCTTCGTTCAGCATTAATGTCAGTGCAATTATTTACTCTGACTTTTACTAATTTATTCATTGTTAATTTAACAAATTCATTGTTTATGGTGACAAAAAACTTCGCGAAGACACTGGCTTACCTGACAGTCCTAAGATATAATATGCCGTGATAGGAATAAATGTGTTTTGAAAAGTCTGCCAGTAGATATGTAGACTCTAAACATCATGGAAGGAATATCTAATGTCTCAAACATTGTGGTATATAAATATATTTGGTAAATATCAAAATAAGACTTCAGATCCTAATAAGTTTAAAAAAAATACTCAGGCGCAGTTTGAAACTGCGATAGCCTAGTTGGGTGTGGAACGGACTGCCAAGACGAATGTCCGCTGGTTCAAATCCCAAGGGCATACACCTCTGATTTTTCTAAAATCATGTGTGTATTCTTTGTGAATTTATCGTTCGTTTTAACGGTGAAGGCAAACATCGTGAGGACACCTGCATATCTGAGAAGTTCTCTATAGGAATTTCGAAGGTGTGTGAAGTCTACCAATCCGCACTAGGCCAGCGTGGTGGACTAAGGCCTAATCCCTCTCAGTAGTAGATTAGGCCCGTGCTCAGCAGTGGGCAAGTATATAATACAGGGCTGATATTATTATTAGTTTGAAGCCAGGAAGTTAGCAATGTGACACCGCCGTACTTTATAAAGCACGTAAAGTCGTTGGTCCTGCGATTCATCTCTTTCCGATTATGTCGGATTACCGTCTCACTGGACTATGAGAGTGCAGGAACAGAGAGTGCACCAGTGTATTGCGTACATACTTGTGTACTATAATATCTCCTACGTACCTCTCTGTTCTCCGTTGATGTTGCCCGCCGTGGTTAAAATTCTGCTAAGAAAGATACAATCAAGTTAACAAGGAAGTGAACCAACTGTGGAATTCAGTCAGCTGATAAACAGTAAGAGCACATGAGAAAAGAAATCACATACAGTTCCAACGATTCATCGACTGTATTTCACAACCAATTCGAAGCCCACCGCACAGCAATGGTTGTCATAAAACTTAATAAATCGAATCAACCAATGTAAGGTTAGAAATAGTCTCCTATTGATATATCTCTTAGTAGAGAAAAGGATGCAATATTAGGGTTGGAGATCCAGGCGAATAATAATTTGGTAAACCGTGATGTCTTTGATCGCCGGTGTTTGTAACTCGTGTATAATTATGCAGATTGCAGAGCGTTGCGCAAACATTGCTACTGCGATTTAGAATCGGTTGATAGTAGTTGGTGCGTGCCGCACTCGCAACAATTTTCCCAATACATTTCCAAAATAATTTAACGAACCTATATAACTGCATAATAATTTTCAGTCGGTTTATGTCGCGACAGGTGCAATTTATACGAACAGAAAGTTTGAAACACGTGATCGTGCGCCTCGCTCGGATGGCTCATTATATGATCGTCAGTAATGTTCAGTTTGATTATAATAAAGTGCTGTATTTAGCGAACACCTGTTACAGAAATAAAGTTTCATCCCCCACTCCCTCCCCTGGATATCTCGGTATTTTAATTTACCGCCGTCAATCCGCCATACACCTGTGGTGTTTAAATGCGGATTTTCTACATATTTAGGACTGACGTCGCTTTGTATTGCGGTTACTACTTATTTTTTCATGTTCTGCTAGTTTTACCTACGTAAAAATCCTTTTCCAGGGTCAAGTATCGTATTTGCGTTTATTTCTAACGGACATTTATAACATCAGTAACAAAAAGCGTATTTGGAATGCGAAGAATAGCCGCATCCGCATAAAATCATTTTTACCGTCGATCTCCTCTCCGCACCGCCCCGTCCCGCTCCGCTGACAATTACGATTCTGTGTTGTAGAGATTTATAGCTTCAGATAATAAAACAATTTGAATACTTAACAAGTTGAATCGTTAAAATTTATACGCTTTACTGGTATTAACTTTGACAATATTGACTTCCATTTAAATATTATCGCTTTGCGTTTTATAATTAAACCATTAAAATGAATTCCAATTATATTACTGTGAATGTTGTTAGGGAATAACAAATCAGTCGATACTGAAAAAATGTATTTTTCCAACGTATTGATACTACTAAGGGGTTAGACCGTTCAAACAAGAATATATTAAAACTGTAGAGCAGGGGTGACCAACTTGGTAAGACCTAAGATCTACTTTTCACTGATGATACTCTGTGCGATCTACCAAGCTACATACATCTTGAAATCTTAAATGAAACAACATAGTTCAGCACACAAATTATTATTGTTTTGAATAGAAAATAATACAAATCGATGCGTGCAGCAGTTAGTGATTAGGTATGTTGCGCGGTCTGTTGTATGTTCTACGTATTTATATTTTTGCCTTGCCACGATCAACTGGACTTGTTGTGGCGATCGACCAGTCGATCGCGATCGACCGGTTGGCCACCCCTGCTGTAGAGTATTAAATACCGGCGGCTACAAAAACAAAATTACAAAGGATATTTATTGTTATATTAAGAGGGAAAGGCTCCATACTTCCTGATAAAAATGTTGTATCAAAGAATGTTGAGGTACATGGGCATTTATATATTGACGTGGGATCAAATCACAACCGTACTCTATAATTGAGTCATAACCGAATATAATCAAACCGAGCGCCATTTTATAATCTAATTCCGCCATCGACCAATAAAGGCTTTAAGAATAATGAAGTAAACCAAACTTTATCTTTTTATTGTTTGTCCTTAAAGATAGAGTGATAAAGGAAATGTCAACAAGAATAAAGCCTCGCTTTAGTGTCATTACCATGTCGTTATGTAAATGGGGGGAGTTTTATTATATTTTGCGCAAGTCTCGACACTGCTACTTGGTAATGCGGCGCTGTCGGCCGAGAGCTCGTCAGTCGCTAGGGTTAATGTCTATATAAATAGATAAAGTGTGGGTCTGTGGTTCACAATTATTATTTTTTTCTTATTTACTTGTGTCAATTACATAAGTTCAGCATTAGTCAAATGTCTACACGTACCTTCACTTATTTCTATCCTCGAAGGGGAAGGCAGTGAGCGCAACTATGCACTGACTTTTCTCGTGTATAGTGTCCCATGATATACTAGAGAGACACTGTATATGATGTAATACCCATATATGATATAGTCCCTTGATATAATAGTCATACTACGCACGCAATAGAAGGACTAAGTCAGTCAAATATCTAGCTAACTATAAAGTATTTTCTGGGAATATTAATAAAGATCTGAGCACAATAAATCCCAAATTACTGATGAACAAAACGGGACTCTTATAAAGCCGAAGATTATAATTTAGAAGACAATGCCTCCAGGAGCTCAATGGGACTTTTCAAGTGAAAAGGAACAATGTATATTACTGATTATCAAAGAACAAAAAAGTTCCATCCCACGGGAGTGTGCCTTCGGAAATGCAATCACACATACAAATTTGGGTTTGCACACGAATTATCCTGAAGGGGATATTACTGTGAATAT